>NC_084753.1:13263602-13318602 GCF_033978785.1 Entelurus aequoreus | reverse complement strand
GGACGCATGAAGAATTGATGTTGACAGATGCATTGTTGCGTCAATGTTTGTGTACAGTGGGTCCAGTGTGCCTCATCCCACAATGAAGAATGGCGTGTCCTCCATGTGAAGTCCAAAAGAGAAAGAGATGATGCAGTATTATCTCCCCACAGATGCTACCTGGTGGTTGTTGGAGCACACTGCAGCTATTCCTGGGTAGTCCCACTCCTCAATGCTTCGCTCACACGCAGGATTCTCACAGGAATGAGGCAAAAATCCATCCAGACCCACTATAGTATGTAGACCAGGGGTCACCAACGCGGTGCCCGCGGGCACCAGGTAGCCCGTAAGGACCAGATGAGTAGCCCGCTGGCCTGTTCTAAAAATAGCTCAAATAGCAGCACTTACCAGTGAGCTGCCTCTATTTTTTAAATTGTATTTATTTACTAGCAAGCTGGTCTCGCTTTGCTCGACATTTTTAATTCTAAGAGAGACAAAACTCAAATAGAATTTGAAAATCCAAGAAAATATTTGAAAGACTTGGTCTTCACTTGTTTAAATAAATTCATTAATTATTTTACTTTGCTTCTTATAACTTTCAGAAAGACAATTTTAGAGAAAAAATACAACCTTAAAAATGATTTTAGGATTTTTAAACACATATACCTTTTTACCTTTTAAATTCCTTCCTCTTCTTTCCTGACAATTTAAATCAATGTTCAAGTAAATTTTTTTTTTTTATTGTAAAGAATAATAAATACATTTTAATTTAATTCTTCATTTTAGCTTCTGTTTTTTCGACGAAGAATATTTGTGAAATATTTCTTCAAACTTATTATGTTTAAAATTAAATCTAGAAAATCTGTAGAATCAAATTTAAATCTTATTTCAAAGTCTTTTCAATTTCTTTTAAAATTTTTGTTCTGGAAAATCTAGAAGAAATAATGATTTGTCTTTGTTAGAAATATAGCTTGGTCCAATTTGTTATATATTCTAACAAAGTGCAGATTGGATTTTAACCTATTTAAAACTTGTCATCAAAATTCTAAAAGAAATTTTAATCATGAAAAATTACTAATGATGTTCCATAAATTCTTTTTTTAATTTTTTCAAAAAGATTCGAATTAGCTAGTTTTTCTCTTCTTTTTTTCGGATGAATTTTGAATTTTAAAGATTCGAAATTGAAGATAAACTATGTTTCAAAATTTAATTGTCATTTTGTTCGTGTTTTCTCCTCTTTTAAACCGTTCAATTAAGTGTAAATATCATTAATTATTAATAATAACATAGAGTTAAAGGTAAATTGAGCAAATTGGCTATTTCTGGCAATTTATTTAAGTGTGTATCAAACTGGTAGCCCTTCGCATTAATCACTACCCAAGAAGTAGCTCTTGGTTTCAAAAAGGTTGGTGACCCCTGATGTAGACCCTAACTTCAAGTACAGTGTCTCCCACAGGACTGCAATCTATCGCTGGCGTCTGGTTGCGGGGGTAAGATGGCATCATTGTCTAATTTGCATAATTTAGAAAAAAACAAATTACTCTGTCGCTTCTTTTCCCCCGTATGTCACAAGCCTGCTGGTGCCTTTAGAAGGTGGCGATGGCGATAAGCGAGGCACAGCAGGACCCGCTGCCCGTTGAGCGGAGCGCCACATGCTTTCGCGTTCGACTCCCCGAACGTGTCCAATAGGACAAAATCTAGCGCGACAACATCACAAAGGGCCTGATCTACAAAGAGCCAAATTACAAGTGCTAAATTGGGTGTGTAAACTATAAATCTATGTGTATTATTAGTAACCCAACAGGCACTAGACATTAAAACAACGTTGAGCAACTCAAACCTAGCGTTGGAACAACATGCTTTTTGACAATGTTTAATCAATGTTGGGTTCTAATGTTGATTTGACCATTGGATTTTAGTCATTTCCCAACCAATATTCTACAACACAAATACAATGTTGAAACAACATGCTTTTTGATGACCTTTATTCAATGTTGGGTTCTGACCTAGATTAGACCATAAAGTTTTGGTCATTTCCCAACCAAAATTCTACAACACACTGCAAAAACTGAAATCTAAGTAAGATACAATTACTCAAATAAGGGGGATATTTGCTTATTTTCTGTCTGATAAGATAATTCTTCTCACTAAGCAGATTTTATGTTAGAGTGTTTTACTTGTTTTAAGGGTTTTGGTCCTAAATGATCTCAGTAAGATATTACAGCTTGTAGCTGAGATTTGATGACCTATATTGAGTAAAACATGCTTGAAATTAGAATATCAAAGCTGTGTCATCAACACTCACAAGTAGTGATGTCCGATAATGGCTTTTTGCCGATATCCGATATTGTCCAACTCTTTAATTACCGATACCGATATCAACCGATACTGATATATACAGTCGTGCAATTAACACATTATTATCCCTAATTTGGACAACCAGGTATGGTGAAGATAAGGTTCTTTTTAAAAAAATTAATAAAATAAGATAAATACATTTAAAACGTATTCTTGAATAAAAAAGAAAGTAAAACAATATAAAAACAGTTACATAGAAACTAGTAATTAATGAAAATGAGTAAAATTAACTGTTAAAGGTTAGTACTATTAGTGGACCAGCAGCACGCACAATCATGTGTGCTTACGGACTGTATCCCTTGCAGACTGTATTGATATATATTGATATATAATGTAGGAACCAGAATATTAATAACAGAAAGAAACAACCCTTTTGTGTGAATGAGTGTAAATGGGGGAGGGAGGTTTTTTTTGGGTTGGTGCACTAATTGTAAGTGTATCTTGTGTTTTTTATGTTGATTTAATAATAAAAACGATAGCGATAATAAAAAAAACGATACCGATAATTTCCGATATTACATTTTAAAGCATTTATCGGCCGATATTATCGGCCGATAATTATGGCAGGCCGATATTATCGGACATCTCTACACACAAGTATAAAACTACTTTTTTAAAGTAATAATTTCTTATTTCAAGCATAAAAAAAAAAATCATGACTTTGACACAATTGTGTCTCATAATTAAAACAGATGACAGCCAAATGGACTTTGCTGTTTTATTTTCAATAAAACAATAGAAAATAGGTACTCATATAGTAGTACAGTCGGCACAGTACAGTAAACTGACAGTTAAAATTTAAACATTTAACAAGTGACATTTCAAACTATTTTGAACAGAAATAGTTCATTCACATTCAGATGAATTCTTTAAAATTACAATTGAAAATTTTTTGGCCGGGGACCGGGCTGTATACTGTATATGCGCACTAATTGACTGAAAGAGCATGCACTTGGCGCAATGTCATGTTATCGATGGAAAAATGCATTTTTAGACCATATAATTTGCCTGAGCGGCTCGAGAGTAACAAGCGGTTGCCTTGTTGCCTTTCCATTAAAAACAATACATTTTTTTTAGTATAAGTTTGCTGGTTTCAAGAAATGTAATGCCTATTGCATATCATTATGTCAAGATAATGGCACTAGCATTTACTTAATTTAGGAATATTTTTCAACATATTGAGCAAATAGGTCTCTTTTTTTTCTACCAAGAAAAGTGCACTTGTTATTAGTGAGAATATACTTATTTTAAGGTATTTTTGGGTTCATTGAAGTTAGCTAATTTTACTTGTTTTGGAAAGTCTTGACAAGCCAAATTTTCTTGTTCTATTGGCAGATAATTTTGCTTCGTTCAAATAAAATACCCCTAATTTTTGTCTTTTTTTTTCTTGTTTTTGAACACTGACTTTTTGCAGTGCACAAATACAACGTTGAAACAACATGCCTTTTGACAGCATTTATTCAATGTTGGGTTCTGACATTGATTTGACCGCTGAATTTTGGTCATTTCCCAACCAATATTCCACAACATAAATACAACGTAGAAACAAAATGCTTTTCGACAAGGTTTAGTCAATGTCAGGTTGTGACGTTGATTTGACCATTGAAATGTGGTCATTTCCCAACTAACAACGTGGATCCAACGTTAGACATCATTGTTGTCTCAATTGACAAACACAGCTATTTTGCAACATTGTTTCAAAGTCAAGTTTTAAAAAACATTGTATCGATGTCTTGTGCCTGCTGGTAAGGTTGGGTACCGTTCACATTTGAACCGATACGGTACCAATTCTGGGTAACTGAGAATTTTTAGCGCTTTTGTGTTCGTTATTTCTCCATCCATTTTCTACTGCTGGAGCCTATCCCAGCTGCACTCGGGCGGAAGGCAGTTAGTAAATGTCAGTTAGTTGATAACAAAATTGTACTTTTTAACGTAACATGTAAAAATGAGCTGATTGTTTTCTGATTACAGTATAGTCTCATTTGCAATGCAGTTGCACTTCCGAGACATGAGATGGCAGTACTGTATAGGCCGGGGGTCAGCAACCCGCGCCGCCCTAGTGTCTCCCTGGACCTCTTTCAGAGTTGTGTGAAAATGGAAAAAGTATATATTTTATACAAATATATTTTTTGTTTTAACATATTTTCTGTAGGAGGACAAACATGACACACATCTTCCTAATTGTTAGAAATCCCACTGTTTACATTAAACAAGCTTTATTGATGACAGTATTTGGCGAGCACCGTTTTGTCCAACTCATTTCAGCGATCATTGAACTCACCGTAGTTTGTTTACATGTGTAACTTTCTCCGACGCTGCCACAGAAAGACGTGTTTTATGCCACTCCTTCTTTGTCTCATTTTGTCCATCAAATGTTTTATGCTGTGCGTGAAGGCACAAAGGTGAACTTGGTTGATGTTATTGATTTGCTGGCGTGCTTATCAGGCATATTTGGTCAATGCATGACTGCTAGCTAATCGGTGCTAACATGCTAAATAGGCTAGCTGTATGTACAAATTGCAACATTGTGCCTCATTTGTAGCTATATTTGAGCTATTTAGATTCCTTTACTTATGTCCTCAGTGTATTTAATTTGTCTCATGACACATTATCTGTATGTAATATTGTCTGCATTTCTGTGTTGTTTGTGTGCCATGTTGTTCCAGACCACAGCAACTGTTACCCACCTCCCAAAGATGGTAATAAATCCATTAGAAGAAGACAGCCTGCCGTTTCCTTTAACATGGACACACACATCTATACCTTTAGCCATTCTGAGCCAATCATTTCCAGAACTTATCTCTTCCTGTGAGAAGCCTTCATTTTACTAATGTTTTCCAATGCTGCGAAAATGTGTAGAATAAACATTAAAATACAACATTTCTGTCAACGAAGATTTGCGTCAGCCTTTGATAGTAGGCTAATGTAGCTAATATAGACACTTACACCATGTGTTGCCTTCATTATAACACTTATATAAGGCTTTTAAAGGCCTACTGAAACCCACTACTACTGACCACGCAGTCTGATAGTTTATATATCAATGATGAAATCTTAACATTGCAACACATGCCAATACGGCCGGGTTAACTTATAAAGTGCAATTTTAAATTTGCCGCTAAGCTTCCGGTTGAAAACGTCTATGTATGATGACGTATGCGCGTGACGTCCATCGTTGAAACGGAAGTATTCGGACACATTGTATCCCAATACAAAAAGCTCGGTTTTCATCGCAAAATTCCACAGTATTCTGGACATCTGTGTTGGTGAATCTTTAATGAACAATGAAGACTGCAAAGAAGAAAGTTGTAGGTGGGATCGGTGTATTAGCGGCTGGCTGCAGCAACACAGCCAGGAGGACTTTGACTTGGATAGCAGACGCGCTATCCGATGCTAGCCGCCGACCGCATTGATGATCGGGTGAAGTCCTTCGTCGCTCCGTCGATCACTGGAACGCAGGTGAGCACGGGTGTTGATGAGCAGATGAGGGCTGGCGTAGGTGGATAGCTAATGTTTTTAGCATAGCTCTGTGAGGTCCCGTTGCTAAGTTAGCTTCAATGGTGTCGTTAGCAACAGCATTGTTAAGCTTCGCCAGGCTGGAAAGCATTAACCGTGTATTTACATGTCCATGGTTTAATAGTATTGTTGATTTTCTGTCTATCCTTCCAGTCAGGGGTTTATTTATTTTGTTTCTATCTGCATTTAAGCACAATGCTATCACGTTAGCTCCGTAGCTAAAGTGCTTCGCCGATGTATTGTCGTGGGGATAAAAGTCACTGTGAATGTCCATTTCGCGTTCTCGACTCTCATTTTCAAGAGGATATAGTATCCGAGGTGGTTTAAAATACAAATCCGTGATCCACAATAAAAAAAGGAGAAAGTGTGGAATCCAATGAGCCCTTGTACCTAAGTTACGGTCAGAGCGAAAAAAGATGCGTCCTGCACTGCACTCTAGTCCTTCACTCTCACGTTCCTCATCCACGAATCTTTCATCCTGGCTCAAATTAATGGGGTAATCGTCGCTTTCTCGGTCCGAATCGCTCTCGCTGCTGGTGTAAACAATGGGGAAATGTGAGGAGCCCTTCAACCTGCGACGTCACGCTACTTCCGGTACAGGCAAGGATTTTTGTATCAGCGACCAAAAGTTGCGAACTTTATCGTCGATGTTCTCTACTAAATCCTTTCAGCAAAAATATGGCAATATCGCGAAATGATCAAGTATGACACATAGAATGGATCTGCTATCCCCGTTTGAATAAAAAAAATTAATTTCAGTAGGCCTTTAATTTTTTGCGGCTCCAGACAGATTTTTTTTTTGTATTTTTGGTCCAATATGGCTGTTTCAACATTTTGGGTTGCCGACCCCTGGTATAGGCTATTTATGGCAGTGTTTTTCAACCACTGTGCCGCGGCCGTGAGATATCGTCTGGTGTGCCATGGGAAATGATGCAATTTCGCCTAATTGGTGTAAAAAACATTTTTGCAAACCAAAAATTACAAACTGCAAATAATGTGCGGTTGTTGAGTGTTCAGAGATCGGCAGAGTAACCATGCAATACTCTTCCATATCAGTAGGCCGACTTTGAGACAAGAGAATTAGTGATACATGGGCAGCTTTGGTTATAGTTTGAATTCATATGGAACAATTGCGTCAGTTATTTGATGAGAACGACATTATACTGCCAATATAGGCGACTGAGTTACATTTTTTATGTGGAAAAAGTAAGAAATTCAATCCTATACGTGCAAGCTTAGTACTTAGTTATTAGCCAAAAGTGTTTTAATTCATGCAAACCTTCAGTAGATCAGACACCGTTTCCTCCTGCTATGTTTTCTTATTGTTTGGCACAACCGGTGCTTCTAGGAAGTAGAGTTACAATGTTATCTACTGTAACTACGAGTTGTAGCCACAAGCCCCTTGCACAGTCCCATTATAATGTGTTTATGAGTGAGAGTGTCAACAGGTTGTGGCAAGCCGCCACGAATAAATGAAGGTATGGGAAAGACTGAAGTGAAGCGGTGCCACAACAATTTATGGATCAAAATGTTTGTTGACGGCGTGGGATGAGAAGGATCAAATGTGTCACTTAAAAGTGCTATTTGTAGCATTCTGTAAACATGCATTTATTATATTGTCAAATTGTGTTTGTTGGATGAGGATGAGAGGGATCGCTCTTCAAGTTGCAACTGTGAAGTTCCTCTCATTAAACTAGACAATGCATGTTTGGACATTAACTCTGTAGAGTTTTTATTCCGGCATTAGAATCAGGATAATATCATGAAATGAAAATAAATTAAAGTTTGATCAAAAGTGCCCCAGTTTTCGTCATCCTCATCATACCTTTAATATACGGTATACAGAAAGTAAAGAAACCCCATTTGAAATATTTAAAAAATATACATAAAAAATATATTAATAAATATTCCTATCAGTTTTTCGCACTTTTAAATATTTAGTCCAGATGTGTCCAAAGTGCGGCCTGGGGGCCATTTGCGGCCCGCAGCCAATTGTTTACCGGCCCCTCACACATTCTGCAAAAATTTCAAAATTGATAGTATTTCAAAAATAAAAAATAAACATTTTAAAAAAGTGGAATGAGGTGAAATCTAACGAGAAAACGTTGCAATGTTGACACAAAACTGCCATGCAGGCTGTTTTTTTTTCTTTTGTCTTTGTTTATTTAAATTTTTTTGGCCATTGCTCAAAAAAAAAAAAAAAAAGACAAAAAATCTATGTTACAATGAATTATTACTTAAAAAATGTCACTTTAAAATGTTTTATGTGGAAAAAATATTGCATAAATTGTGTGGTTGCCATATAAAAACATCAAAGTTTTATTTGACAAAAGAGCATAGAACAAACAAAATAATAGTTCAAACGTAAAATCGACAGATATATCTAAAGTCGATCTCGTAATTTAAGTGTGAAAAGTAAAAAAAAAACTAATAAAAATGTATCACTTTATGAGTGGGAGACCTTTTGGATCCCAAATATATTTAGTGGGATTTTATTTAACTTTTCACTGTGATTACTCAAAAATATTAAATAATTCAAATAAATGGTGTCCTGCATTATTGATCTTTTAGGGCTGTAACGACTAAATACTGAAAATTTCAGTTTTAGTATAAAAAACAAAGTTGTCTTTGACAGAAAAGGCATAAAACCTGTTTGTTTTTTTTACTTGATATCAACCTGAAGTTGATATAGAGATATACTGTAAAAAATAATAATATTCATTTGACTTATTTTTAACATTTTCATGACTGAGACCCTTGACCCTTGACTGGTCCCCGGGAGCCCTAAAGGTTAAAAAAAAAAATATATATATATATTTTGTTATGGTTTGAAAATGGAAAATATCAAAATGGCCCCCGTATGCTTAAATTTTTCCATGTGTGGCCCTCAGTGGAAAAAGTTTGGACACCCCTGATTTAGTCCAAAAATAGGTATGCTCTAATTTAAAAAGTAAATATAAAAAAATTGGCGATGGAGTGAAGTCCCAAACTTCGAAGCGAAATGTGGCGAGGGACGACTGTGAGCAGATTTACGTAAAGATGGGTTTCATAAAATGATGGACACATGATGATGATGTGAAATAAAAAACATGCAAATGTCAGCTAGTATTTATAAATGGCAAAAGGTCTAATCTGCAACCTCAGCAAAACATGTGATGTGTGTGCCGCATCAGGTCGAAATTCAAAAACTAAACAACATGCTAGTTCATAAAGTCCCTATTTGTAGCAAGTGTTGCAAAACAAACAACACATAAAACCAGAGAATCCAATCAAACTCATTTGTACCTTGGCGGCGATGGAGGCTGCGGTGATGTGGGAGGAGCTGCTGTCCTCCGTGGACGCCACGCCGCTGTCCTTCTTCTCCTCGTCCTCATCTTCGCACTGCACGCCCTTGTCCTCCGTCTGACGCCGTGGCGAACTGTTGGGTGGCGGCGAGAGAGGCGGCGGCGGCGACGGCAGGTCCTCCAGCTCGTCCGCCGCCTCCTTTACTTTCACCACGGCGTCACGCAGGAGGTCGATGGCGTGGGGCAGCGCCGGCAGGATGAACTGGAAGCATTCCTGTGACGGGGCACAACGAGGAAGCTCAGTCATGCGGTCAACAAAGAACTCTCTATTGTTGTGGTTGTTAAAAGTTAAGGATTTGTGTGGTTTCTGATCGTTTGTGAGGGCACCAAAGGGACTTCTGTGTGTGTGTGTGTTGGTCGTTGTTGTTTTGACTTGCTACTAAAGAGAACAATCCATCACCACTTTGTTATGTTTGTTTGACAGACAGTACTTGATATTGTGTTCACTAAAATATGGACTTTTATCAAGGCAGGAACCAATTATTTATAATTACATTGTTTCTTGTGGAGACAATTGCTTTACTATAAGAACTCTTCTATTTCTATTTTCTATAACCGTTAAGTTCGCAAATCGAGGTTTCGCTGCCCAGTATATGACATCACCTGACTGCCACATTCAGAGACAGCATTATTTGTACAGTAAATAGTCATTTAAAGGCCTACTGAAATGAATTTTTTTTTATTTAAACGGGGATAGCAGATCCATTCTATGTGTCATACTTGATCATTTCGCGATATTGACATATTTTTGCTGAAAGGATTTAGTAGAGAACATCGACGATAAAGTTCGCAACTTTTGGTCGCTGATAAAAAAAGCCTTGCCTGTACCGGAAATAGCGTGACGTCGCAGGTTGAAAGGCTCCTCACATTTCCCCATTGTTTACACCAGCAGCTAGAGCGATTCGGACCGAGAAAGCGACGATTACCCCATTTATTTGAGAAAGGCTGAAAGGTTCGTGGATGAGGTACGTGAAAGTGAAGGACTAGAGTGCAGTGCAGGACGTATCTTTTTTCGCTCTGACCGTAACTTAGGTACAAGGGCTCATTGGATTCCACACTTTCTCCTTTTTCTATTGTGGATCACGGATTTGTATTTTAAACCACCTCGGATACTATATCCTCTTGAAAATGAGAGTCGAGAACGCGAAATGGACATTCACAGTGACTTTTATCTCCACGACAATACATCGGTGAAGCACTTTAGCTACGGAGCTAACGTGATAGCATCGTGCTTAAATGCAGATAGAAACAAAAGAAATAAGCCCCTGACTGGAAGGATAGACAGAAGATCAACAATACTACTATCAGGAGACACCGAACCAAACACTGGACCTGAAACCACACGGTTAATGCTGTGCCGCCTGTCGAAGCCTAGCAATGCTGTTGCTAACGACGCCATTGAAGCTAACTTAGCTACGGGACCTCGTCAGAGCTATCATAAAAACATTAACGCTCCACCTACACCAGCCCTCATCTGCTCATCAACACCCGTGCTCACCTGCGTTCCAGCGATCGACGGTGCGACGAAGGACTTCACCCGATCATCGATGCGGTCGGCGGCTAGCGTCGGATAGCGCGTTTGCTATCCTCAAAGTCCTCCTGATTGTGTTGCTGCAGCCTGCCGCTAATACACCGATCCCACCTACAGCTTTCTTCTTTGCAATCTCCATTGTTCATTAAATAAATTGCAAAAGATTCACCAACACAGATGTCCAGAATACTGTGGAATTTTGTGATGAAAACCGAGCTTTTTGTATTGGATACAATGTGTCCGAATACTTACGTTTCAACGACACGCGCATACGTCATCATACATAGACGTTTTCAACCGGAAGTTTTGCGGGAAATTTAAAATTGCACTTTATAAGTTAACCCGGTCGTATTGGCATGTGTTGCAATGTTAAGATTTCATCATTGATATATAAACTATCAGACTGCGTGGTCGGTAGTAGTGGGTTTCAGTAGGCCTTTAACGCCAGGTCAAAATACATAGGGATGAACCGCTGTGGCTGTAGGCAACCTCCTGTGTGTAGTTTTTCACAACGGCGCCAGATGGCAGTAGCGGTTATGACGTAACATTAGTGGAGGCTTGATGAGTTTAACAATGAACAACAATTCAATCCTACAATATCCCATTTGTGGAAAAGGACAGATGCAGCAACCAAAGCACGTTGAATCGATTTATAAACTAGCGCTAGCAACATGTATTCGATAAGAGCTGCCGTCGGCAACAATTTGTGGTTTGACACGGCACTTGGCAACAGGTGCCGCCTTTTAAAAGCACACACTCACGCACTCTGATCTCATGAAACATCTCTCATGGCATACATTACTACAACGTATTACTAACGTATTATTATTACCGCTGCTATTTCTTTAATTCATTATATGGATATCAATTACAGTAAACTTTAAAAAAAATAATTATTTACATAATATTTTCACGCTACAGTTATTCTAACATGTTTAAATAAAACCTTGCATTCAAAACTATGTGGACAAACCAGAAATGTACTGTCAAACTAGGTGTATGGTCGTAGGGCTGGAAAATGTATTGAATTTTAATCCGGATTTCCATTTTGGTTTGATTATAACAATATTTCAATCGGAAATAAACGACTAATAGGTCACACAGAGTGCATGCAGTTTCATGAGCTTGTAACGGTAAAACGGATGGGTGAGCGTTTGTGTGAGGAAAAAAAGCACATCCAGTAGAAGTTTGGGATGTTGCCAACGTTGCTACTTTTTATATGAAACAGCACTAATACGCCTAATCAATAATCACACAAAAATAAGGCCTTTTGATTGCCGCGGAAACGTTACTGCAGACAGGATCACAGAATTGGCCAATAAAACGGAATCCGCTGTTAAACGCAGAATATTACAGAAATTGACATAAATGTGAGTGAAATGTTGTCACGTTTGTTTGGGGAAAGAATGTGTCCAATACCGATCATTCAATGTGGAGACGGCCACTCGAAACAGCGACTGCCCCAGCAGACAATGGTGTGGAACACCGCAGAGGCCACCATGTTTTTTTGTTGTATTGGTTTTACTTTGTAGCTGTATGTAGAAATGGCTGGTTGCATTAGCTCTGCTCTTTTAATGTCTTTAAAGACCTACTGAAACCCACTACTACCGACCACGCAGTCTGATAGTTTATATATCAATGATGAAATCTTAACATTGCAACACATGCCAATACGGCCGGGTTAGATTAGTAAAGTGCAATTTTAAATTTCCCGCGAAATATTCTGCTGAAAACGTCTCGGTATGATGACGTTTGCGCGTGACGTCACGGATTGTAGCGGACATTTTGGGACAGCATTGTGGCCAGCTATTAAGTCATCTGTTTTCTTCGCAAAATTCCACAGTATTCTGGACATCTGTGTTGGTGAATCTTTTGCAATTTGTTTAATGAACAATGAAGACAGCAAAGAAGAAAGCTGTAGGTGGGAAGCGGTGTATTAGCGGCCGGCTGCAGCAACACAAGAACTGGGACAACAGAGACTCTTACCAGGAGGACTTTGAGTTGGATACACGCTACCGTGAGTACGCAGCTTTGGCTTCCAAACATTTGATCGCTTGCCCGTACGTGCGTGCCGCTATGTGCATGTCACGTACGTAACTTTGGGGAAATATACACTACCGTTCAAAAGTTTGGGGTCACATTGAAATGTCCTTATTTTTGAAGGAAAAGCACTGTACTTTTCAATGAAGATAACTTTAAACTAGTCTTAACTTTAAAGAAATACACTCTATACATTGCTAATGTGGTAAATGACTATTCTAGCTGCAAATGTCTGGTTTTTGGTGCAATATCTACATAGGTGTATAGAGGCCCATTTCCAGAAACTATCACTCCAGTGTTCTAATGGTGCAATGTGTTTGCTCATTGGCTCAGAAG
This sequence comes from Entelurus aequoreus, assembly GCF_033978785.1. Lineage (NCBI taxonomy): Eukaryota > Metazoa > Chordata > Actinopteri > Syngnathiformes > Syngnathidae > Entelurus > Entelurus aequoreus. The sequence continues at coordinate 13,305,498 of NC_084753.1, read as the reverse complement.
GCTAATTGATGATTAGAAAACCCTTGTGCAATCATGTTCACACATCTGAAAACAGTTTAGCTCGTTACAGAAGCTACAAAACTGACCTTCCTTTGAGCAGATTGAGTTTCTGGAGCATCACATTTGTGGGGTCAATTAAACGCTCAAAATGGCCAGAAAAACAGAACTTTCATCTGAAACTCGACAGTCTATTCTTGTTCTTAGAAATGAAGGCTATTCCACAAAATTGTTTGGGTGACCCCAAACTTTTAAACGGTAGTGTATGTGCTGTATGAACTTTACGGAGGTGAACGGTACTTTGGGCTGTGGGATTGAGTGTGTTGTGCGGGTGTTTGATTTGTATTGGCGGGTTATATGGACGGGAGGGGGGAGGTGTTTGTTATGCGGATTAATTTGTGGCACATTAAATATAAGCCTGGTTGTGTTGTGGCTAATAGAGTATATATATGTCTTGTGTTTATTTACTGTTTTAGTCATTCCCAGCTGAATATCAGGTCCCACCCGCCTCTCACAGCATTTTCCCTATCTGAATCGCTTCCACTGCCCTCTAATCCTTCACTCTCACTTTCCTCATCCACAAATCTTTCATCCTCGCTCAAATTAAAGGGGTAATCGTCGCTTTCTTGGTCCGAATCGCTCTCGCTGCTGGTGTCTATGATTGTAAACAATGTGCAAATGTGAGGAGCTCCACAACCTGTGACGTCACGCTACTTCCGGTACAGGCAAGGCTTTTTTTTATCAGCAACCAAAAGTTGCGAACTTTATCGTCGATGTTCTCTACTAAATCCTTTCAGCAAAAATATGGCAATATCGCGAAATGATCAAGTATGACACATAGAATGGACCTGCTTTCCCCGTTTAAATTAGAACATTTCATTTCAGTAGGCCTTTAATGTCCTTTGTGTTCTTTGATGTTTCCCTCTTACACACATGCTTATGTGTGCTATGGCTATGAAATTTGTTTTCCTTGGCCACAGTCTGGACTCCCTCTCCAGGGCCCAGACTTAGACTGATTTTTTTTTCCTCTCACCCCCCCTCCCAGCGTTTACCTGTTTCTCACCTTTTTTGTAAAGGGGGCCGGAAGTTGGCAGACCCGTCAGCGATCCTGTTCTGTCTGATCTTGAATGGGATTGTTGCTGAAAATCTTTAATTTCCCCTCTGGGATTGATAAAATATTTCTGATTCTGATTCTGATTGTTTCTGTTCTGCAATCGGCGCTTTGCTTCCTGGTCGCTCAGTTTATGTGTCAGTGTGCCGTTGGCTCCTCTGCTATTTCTAAACACTTCTCCTCTCTCCTGAGACAAAAGCTAATCTGTGAAATTATTTATCTTCCTGTGTATTTTAAGCACTGACGCGATACATTATTAATCAAGCCAAAGCTTTACAGTATCAACTTCTTCAATGCAGCCTGGACTTAAAATGCGACCGCATTCATGTCTGGGAGTATTTATGGACAGAAGACTGAGGAGTCCTGTTTGGGTTGCGAGTACAGACCGCGTCAAAGCCAGGAAACTTTCTTCTTCTTCCACTTTGTGCTTTCATTGCATGCCGGGGTATCTTTGGGTACCTCCGCTTTGTCCTGGAGGGGAGTAACTGTCAAGAACACTAAAGAGCAGAATCCCTGGATATACTGCGAGTCAAGTGAAGCACAGGAGCAATAAAAGAGGAAAAAGCTGCGATGTGGTGAGGTGGCTGGTGCTGATGAAGAGGAAGAGACACACGGGGTGACAAAGAAAGATGGAAACAAAGTGAGGAGTAAATTTGCGCAATTCACTCTCACCATGCAAATACTTGACACCTTCAAGGGGAACTGCACTTTTTTGGGGGGAATATTGCCTATCGTTCACAATCATTATGAGAGACAAGAAGATAAAAGTCGTTTTTTTGAATTCTAACATGTAAAAATCTGCTCGTTCTTGGTGGCTGGCAATGCAACTAATAGGAGCAATCAATTCCACCTCTAAATCACTTTAAAAAGGCATTCGAAAACCGTCAAGAATACTGACGTTCCGTAACATGTATAATAACCAAGCTGTAGCGACATCAGGAACTCTTTTTCTAGCGTACAAACACATCAGCGTGCTACGGCAGTGGTCCCCTACCACCGGTCCGGGGACCGGGACCGGTACCGGTCAGTGACGCATTTGCTACCGGGCCACGCAGAAATATTAATTAATTTATATTTTACTGCATTTTCTCCTACTTAACTTTGGCCTGTCCAACTAAACACACCAATACGCTGGTTTATAGATGTATATTACAACTCCTTTGTTATATTACATCAATGCACATTAATGGACATATAACATGTTAATGTGCCAGATTGTAGCCAAAGGCTAATTTCCATCTGCAGGGTCATTGCATATAGCAGGGGTTCTTAACCTGTTTGACCTCAGGACTGAACTTTTCCAATAGAGAGGAACCCAAAAACCACTCCAAAATTAACACTGAATTAGTAATCTTACTCTTGATTTTGATCATATTCAATACAATAAAATATTTAACCTACTTACAGTGTACTACCTTGTAAAATGATATAAAAGCATAAGTCAATCACAAAGATTATATTATTAATTTAACAAATAAACCTTATACTTAGGTCAGGCTGATTAGAAACAAATTAATTTATATACATAGTGTATTATGTTGTGCTAAAATAAATAAACTCAATTAATAATCAATATGTTTCTTAACTAAACTGTCAATAAAAATAAAGTGCAAACGAAAACACAGCTTCCCCACATTACCGTATTTTTCGGAGTATAAGTCGCTCCGGAGTATAAGTCGCACCGGCCGAAAATGCATAATAAAGAAGGAAAAAAACATATATAAGTCGCACTGGAGTATAAGTCGCATTTTTGGGGAAATTTATTTGATAAAACCCAACACCAAGAATAGACATTTGACAGGCAATTTAAAATAAATAAAGAATAGTGAACAACAGGCTGAATAAGTGTACGTTATATGAGGCATAAATAACCAACTGAGAACGTGCCTGGTATGTTAACGTAACATATTATGGTAAGAGTCATTCAAATAACTATAACATATAGAACATGCTATACGTTTACCAAACAATCTGTCACTCCTAATCGCTAAATCCCATGAAATCTTATACGTCTAGTCTCTTACGTGAATGAGCTAAATAATATTATTTGATATTTTACGGTAACGTGTTAATAATTTCACACATAAGTCGCTCCTGAGTATAAGTCGCACCCCCGGCCAAACTATGAAAAAAATTGCGACTTATAGTCCGAAAAATACGGTAGTCATAATTTTTGCGCTTAAGAAATTTCTCTATGACATTTGCGCCAGACTTCTTCTGTTTGTTTGATATTGTCATTACTGCCACAAGTGGTGGAAAAGTGTATTACAACTAAGTACCGCTGCGGCCTAAGCGGACCACAGCTGAAAAAACAGATATATTACATTCTAGTGGGCAACAGTGGGCCCTATGGTTAAGAAACAGTATATATGTACAGTATATGTCATCAACATGCCAAGGACCATCTCTTCGCAAAGAAACACGTCCTGCAGGGCTCCCACGACTTCAGCGTTATGGTGAGTTGATTTTTCATGTTCATTTTTTTTCCTGCCACACGTGAAAATAATGCATACATTAAAATGGTACCTGGTGGGAAAAAGGTTGGGGACCCCTGTGCTACGGTATTAGCCGTAAAAGCTAGCTCCGGAAAGAGCTAAGATAGCTTCTACGTCAACACGAAACATGTTTGAGTTTGTAATGCACAACATAATGCCATAAGACACAGATCTGTACTAACTGAAAAACAATTGTATTACAGTATCTGTAAAGTATGATTTCATGTTTTGTTTGTACACAGCTAGCCAGACAGAACAAAATGTAGAAAATGAAAATGGATTATTAATCTACTTGTTCATTTACTTCTAATATCTGCTCACTTTCTGTTTTAACATGTTTCATCTACACCTGATGTTAAAATGTAATAAGCACTTATTCTTCTATTGTTTGATACTTTACATTAGTTTTGGGTAGGGATGTCCGATAATGTTTTTTTTGCCGGTATCAGATATTCCGATATTGTCCAACTCTTGATTACCGATACCGATATCAACCGATACCGATATATACAGTCGTGGAATTAACACATTATTATGCCTAATTTGGACAACCAGGTATGGTGAAGATAAGGTCCTTTTAAAAAAAAAAAAATTAAATAAAGTAAGATAAATACATTTTCTTGAATAAAAAAGAAAGTAAAACAATATACAAAAACAGTTACATAGAAACTAGTAATTAATGAAAATGAGTAAAATGAACTGTTAAAGGTTATTACTATTAGTGGACCAGCAGCACGCACAATCATGTGTGCTTACGGACTGTATCCCTTGCAGACTGTATTGATATATAATGTAGGAAACAGAATATTAATAACAGAAAGAAACAACCCTCTTGTGTGAATGAGTGTAAATGAGGGAGGGAGGTTTTTTGGGTTGGTGCACTAATTGTAAGTGTATCTTGTGTTTTTTATGTTGATTTAATAAAAAAAATAAAAAAATAAAAATAAACCCGATACCGATAATAAAAAAAACGATACCGATAATTTCCGATATTACATTTTAAAGCATTTATCGACCGATAATATCGACAGTCCGATATTATCGGACAACCCTAGTTTTGGGTTATACTACAATTTTAGATATCGATCCAATACCAAGTAGTTACACGGTCATACATACAGTCCTCATTTGTCCAGTGACGTACAGTATTTCCTGAGATTATAAAAATAATAAAAATTACAAAAAGGAAGAAAGTCTTTGAGGTGATCAAAAATCTGGATGTAATCATTGTAATATAGTCTAGATATGGCTCTTGTACTTGATATAGAATGGATATCATTCAATACTTGTTTTTTTCAGATATTGGACTGATATTAGATATCAATATCAGATCAGGACACCCTTAAAGAAAACGCAGTAAAGCCTTGAATATCTGGTTGAGCAAATACCAAACCGCAAATAGGCAATTAGTCAAGGCATTTAAGACGAAGGGACTTTTTGTTTCATTTACAAAACTTAACAAAAATACTGGAATCCTAAAACAAACTTAAATTGGAGCGCCTTGGAATCCCCCGGGAGGAGCTGGACAAAGTGGCTGGGGAGAGGGAAGTCTGGGCTTCCCTGCTTAGGCTGCTGGCCCCGCGACCAGAGCTCGGATAAGCGGAAGGAGATTGATGGACGATCAAATAAAACTTACCTGGGAGCCTTTCTTACTTCCTGGTAAGTTAATGATGAGCGTCTTCCCTCGGATGCCACACACGGGTCTGAAACATACAAACACAGGACACTTGGAAGCGGGAAGTAAACCAAAACACTCAAAAACATCTCGGATCCCAATCTAAAATATGTTTTTTTACGAGCCAGGCCTTTTTCTAAATATGTCTGCATAACACTTCTGCAGACCCGCCAACCTTGGGAAAACATTTATTTCCAGATTTGTTATGCCGACTTGTATGTCAAGGGGAGTTGGTGGAAGTGTGGAAAGTGAAAAACATTAACAAGCTGTGACGTTATTGAAAATGCTTCCAAGGAGAAGATTAGATGCTTGTTTGCATGCGGAACCCAACACGCTGATCCTCGTGGCCCAATAAAATTCCATACAAACTTTTGCAATGCGATAAATACTTTTAAAAAAGATGCACTTTGACTCAAGAAAATCCAAATTCAAAATCAAGCTGGGTTAATGCACATGAAACTGTATGAAACAAACACTGAGGGTGGATGTATAAACAACTTTAACACTGTTACAAATATGCGCCACACTGTGAACCCACACCAAACAAGAATGACAAACACATTTCGGGAGAACACAACATAACACAACAGAACAAATACCCAGAACCCCTTGCAGCACTAACTCTTCCAGGACGCTACAATATACACCCCCGCTGCCACCAAATGTTGATATTTACCTCAGAAGGCTGCAAATAGAAAAGAGGGATTCCATTTTTGATTTAAATTGTATTTAATATACCATTGATGTTTTTTCGTTGGTTTTTTGAAAGTTGATTTTGCACTATTAAGTTATATAAGCGCTGCTTGTTCCATATTCAGTGTTAAAGCAAATCAGTGTAGCAAGTTAACAGTGTAGCAAATTAACGTTTTATTCATGCATTTGCTATTATTTATTTTGATATTTACCTCAGAAGGCTGCAAATAGAAAAAAGGCATTCAATTTTTATTCAAATTGTATTTGATATTTTTTTATTATTATTATTATTATTTGAAACTCGATTTTGCATGTCACTATAACGTTATATAAGCCTTGCTTGTTCAATATTCAATGCAAAACTTGTTTGGGTCCCTATTAAAAGGTGAATTTGTTCAACCTTGGCCCGCGGCTTTGTTCAGTTTTAAATTTTGGCCCACTCTGTATTTGAGTTTGACACCCCTGCTATATAAGATCATGCATGGCTTTAAGGCTCACACACATGATTATAATTTACATTGTTTAATAGATGGGGTCTTAATTATGCCAACATTTGATTTCAACAATGTCAAAAAGATCGAGGCAATGGACGCACAATTCACTTTTTTGCCAATGCATTTAATGCTTCATATTGTGAGTATGTCTATTAATTCATCTATGTGATCATTTTGCCACCCATTGTTGTCAAAATGTGTTCCTGTGACTACAACAGAGTTGGGCCAGTTGGGCAGCCGGCGGGTGTGGAGGCACAAATAATAATAATAATAATAATAGTAATACATCAAATGGCATCTGAAGAAGGACCCACCTTTGTATCACGTACGACTGCTACCGCAACAAGCTCTCCTGGGTTGTAATAATAAATTGAGTAATAAACTAGAGTCAAAGTCTTCCGTACCGTTTTTGATAGCACTGGCTTGTTTAAATTTGAAAATACATAATTTTCACATGCAATTCCAATCTGGCTGTGAGCAGGCTACTGTATGAACATATTTTGTTGTAAATTACACAAATGATATCTATATTGGGGGTAATCAGAGTCACGGGGTGGGGCGGGTCTGGGCGTGCCAAGCCAAGTAAACTCCTGCAATCAATTTCAAATTGATTGCGATGTAAAAAATAAATGTGCTTGGACACTTTAATATGTCTGAATTTTTTCTTGCGTACGTAGTTTTCTGTATTCGAACGTCTGTCTATTTTAGTAGGAAATCCATGCAACTCTTAGTACATGAGGCCCCTGCTCTCGAGTCTTGATATTAGAAATCTACTGTCATTACAAAACTCAGCCACCTGTGTGCTGACGAGGACTAGAGGGCGGGGCCACATTACATTGGTTTTTAAGTCGCTGTATTGGCTTCATGTCAGCTTCAGGTTGTATTTTAAGGTTGCTTGCATTTGAAATGTGTAATATATGTAAAGTTTTATTGATTAATTGATTGGTTTATACAATTAGTCTCTAAGCTTTTTTATTTACAGTCACATGTACACAAATGACAGCAATTACATTGTTGAATCATGTTAATTCCTAGTATGATATGACACTATAAATCAGGGGTGCTGAAACTTTTTGACTTTGGGCCAAAAAAATTTGACCGTGGGCCGAAAGCTGACTCCATATAAAGTACTATATATATATATACATATATATATATACTACTGTTCAAAAGTTTGGGGTCACATTGAAATGTCCTTATTTTTGAAGGAAAAGCACTGTACTTTTCAATGAAGATAACTTTAAACTAGTCTTAACTTTAAAGAAATACACTATACATTGCTAATGTGGTAAATGACTATTCTAGCTGCAAATGTCTGGTTTTTGGTGCAATATCTACATAGGTGTATAGAGGCCCATTTCCAGCAACTATCACTCCAGTGTTCTAAAGGTACAATGTGTTTGCTCATTGGCTCAGAAGGCTAATTGATGATTAGAAAACCCTTGTGCAATCATGTTCACACATCTGAAAACAGTTTAGCTCGTTACAGAAGCTACAAAACTGACCTTCCTTTGAGCAGATTGAGTTTCTGGAGCATCACATTTGTGGGGTCAATTAAACGCTCAAAATGGCCAGAAAAAGAGAACTTTCATCTGAAACTCGACAGTCTATTCTTGTTCTCAGAAATGAAGGCTATTCCACAAAATTGTTTGGGTGACCCCAAACTTTTGAACGGTAGTGTACACACACACAAACAAAATGTATGTATATATATATATATATATATATATATTATGTGTTTGTGTGCATATCATATTAATATGATGGACATATAATGGATATATGGACATATAATTATTATAATGGATTTAATTGGATATTGAGAGTATGTGAAAGTTCAACTCACCTTCTTAAAGTTTCAATCAAGCAGCTAAAATGTGCCAGGACGGATAAGTGTGGAGAGAGTGTTTAACATTGTTCCCATCATGCACTCTAAAGGATTTAAATGGGTGTAATTTTGATTTTTTTTTTTTCTGCATGGTTTTTTTATAATATCCACAATGTTCAGTGAGCAGGTTGTGTTATGTGTGTTGAATCTTTGTTAGTTGCATTGTTTTAATGCAACATGACTAGGGAAGGTTGTTTGGATTGTGTCATATAAGTAAATGCTGTACTTTATTTAAAAGTACTTTCAAGGGTCATTGATCTGATTTGCTCACATTGTCCACATGATGGCTAACCTGACTCTCGCCAGATCCTTGTAGTTCGCTGAGCTCCACACAAGGATCTGGGACTTCTCAAAAGGAGATGTACTTCAGAATGCGGGGCCTTGTAAAAAAAATAATTGTATGTGATTGGATAAACCACTTGTCCGTTATCTTGAATGACGTGCTACTTCAACCACTCACATCGGAATCAACCCGTGACGCTGATGAGAGCGACGCTGGGAAATCCAAAACAGAACAGCCGACATATTGGATAACAACAGAGCGAAAAGTTAGATAACTTACTCAAACAACGCCGCAATGTCAGTAGAGGATCGATGTCGCAAAACAGTTGCAATAGCAGAATCAACGTCAGCGCACGACTCCTCGCTCCCTTCGGCGCTACGTCACATCTATGAAATCCCACCCGGCGATCCTGATTGGTTCATTTATTTTTTGCTATCTTGAAGGAGTTTGCAATGCCCTCGAGCCCAGATCCTTGTGTGGAGCTCAGCGAACTACAAGGATCTGGCGAGAGTCAGGTTACATGATGGCAGCAAATATGTAGCATTCAAAGACCGCCGAGTATTTAAGATTCATTTGAAAGCACTCAGCCATGCCATGCTTTGTAGAACTCATGACGTTTTGCGGGCCAAATTGAAGATGCCAGTGGGCCGTAGTTTGGACACCCATGTAATAAACAGACCATTTGTCTTGCTAATTACAATTGGAAATCAATTTCAAAATTAGAATTTTTCCACCTGCAATCCCTAACACTTCCAAGTGAAATTAAAAGGAGTTCGAAAATAGAGGAATGTAGTGCCAGGATTGGTCAGAATTATTCTGACCCGACAACCGCGCACCACTGCCCCTCGCTGTTGAACCCAAGTATTGCATGTGCCTGTTCGAAACAAATGGACTCACTTTTGTTTTACAAGGCAAATGTACATGTTAAACAAAATCAAGACTGCTTGACAGGTCTGCTTCTGATGAATTTTCTCTCTACACTTGGCAAATTTGATGTGAATACCATCAGAGACATTTATTGTACTTTTAAGTCCAAAAGCGTGGAATAAACAACTTATTTTTGTAACGGGGATAAACATGGGGAGAGGGTGTTTCTGACCTGGAAAGCATGCCGAGTGGTGTGACGTTGAGGGACCCCATCAACATTGCCAGCGACATCCCCGGAGCCTCACGCTCTATCACCTCCTTAGTGGCCTGGAGAAATGGCAGAACAGAGGGAGGGAGTCATTAGTGGGATCCCAGCTGAAAAAATGTCTGCATCTTAGGTTTCCTTCTTGCAATAAATGACCATTTATTAATATACACATTATATATTTTATTTATGTATCTGTTGTAACAATGCTTCATTCCATTGGAAAGCCTGCTCCAAACTCCACCCTGCAAGATAACGCTCATCCCACCGAGTGGTGTTTATCCGAGATTAGACCTCCAGAATTTGTGAGTAGAATCATTTCCGACCTCAACGCAACTATGCGTTTGCCGTATCATTTTGGAAGTTTTGTTCCAACACAATTATGGTGGCTGACTTGTGACGACTCCTGTTTAAAATGCCGTCCCACAGCAGTGTGTGGCCAGCAATAATGCCAGTTGTAGCTGTGTATGGTTCTTCCACATGCTTCTACATGTTCTTGTGGCCAAACAGCTCAATATTTGTTTCATCTGACATTACATGGACAAAGATAAAACCTTCTGGAGGAAAGTTCTGTTGTCAGATGAAAAAAAAATTGAGCTGTTTGGCCACAATACCCAGCAATATGTTTGGAGGAGAAAAGGTGAGGCCTTTAATCCCAGGAACACCATCCTACCGTCAAGCATGGTGGTGGTAGTATTATGCTCTGGGCCCGTTTTGCTGCCAATGGAACTGGTGCTTTACAGAGAGTAAATGGGACAATGAAAAAGGAGGATTACTTCCAAATTCTTCAGGACAACCTAAAATCATCAGCCCGGAGGTTGGGTCTTGGGCGCAGTTGGGTGTTCCAACCGGACAATGACCCCAAACACACGTCAAAAGTGGTAAAAGAATGGCTAAATCAGGCTAGAATTAAGGTTTTAGAATGGCCTTCCCAAAGTCGTGTGGACAATGCTGAAGAAAAAAGGCAATGTCAGAAAACTAACAAATTTAGCTGAACTGCACCAATTTTGTCAAGAGGAGTGGTCAAAAATTCAACCAGAAGCTTGTGGATGGCTACCAAAAGCGCCTTATTGCAGTGAAACTTACCAAGGGACATGTAACCAAATATTAACATTGCTGTATGTATACTTTTGACCCAGCAGATTTGGTCACATTTTCAGTAGACCCTTAATAAATTCATAAAAGAACCAAACTTCATGAATGTTTTTTGTGACCAACAAGTATGTGCTCCAATCACTCTATCACAAAAAAAAAAAAGAGTTGTGGAAATGATTGGAAACTCAAAACAGCCATGACATTATGTTCTTTACAAGTGTAGGTAAACTTTTGACCACAACTGCAGTTAAAATATCAGCATCAGATGCCAAGAAGTAACTATATATATAAAAAACAAAACAGCAGTGTTACATAAGCTACCAGTGTATATTTCAAAAACAATAGTGTGCTTATAAATATGATCATTAATAATAGGGAAGTGAAAACCAAAAAATTCCATGGCTATGAAAAGGAAAAGGGGTAGGATTAGATAAGCTTGGCTTCGTCCTACTCCTTTTTGAACATGTAAAGAGAAATGTAAATATGTCAACTATATGATGTATCACTTGTAATTGGATACGTGTTCGAAATAAACTCAAACCAAACCAATAGTCAACTATTTTACATTCTAAAAAGAACAGCAGTGAAGTGGAGCTTACAAGTATATAAAACAAATAACGTTATTATTATTCTTTCAACATGGTGGTAGTGTGACATCATCATGTGATTTGTGATAGGCTAATAAAAAGGCTAAAGGCGACTATTTGTTATTGTTATCAACATTTCAGCCTGTTCTCACACCTTTTTGTTCTATTTTCCATTTTTTGCGGCTTTTTTTTGTTTATGATATTTCTCCAATGTGCCATAAAAAAAGAGCTGCGTTCAGCAAAAGGCCCCCAGGCCACACTTTGCCCTCCTGGTGAAAGAAGTAAAGCAGTGGTGTTCTCTCAGCTGTGTTTTCTGAGCGCTTATAGAAGTGAGAAAGGTTGGCTTGCACGCTTCTGGAGCTTCTCTGCACACTCCCTGGTAGGGCTGGACGGTTATGGTGAAAATATTACACCATTATTTGGATTGATATTGTAATGGCGGTTAATTACACGATTATTCATTAATTTCAAAACCTAAGTACCGTATTTTTCGGACTATAAGTCGCAGTTTTTTTCATAGTAATAATTCCTATTGTTACAAAATGCACACCCACATAACATGCTAATTGATTGTATTAATTTATATTACCGTATTTTTCGGACTATAAGTCGCAGTTTTTTTCATAGTTTAACCGGGGGTGCGACTTATACTCTGGAGCGACTTATGTGTGAAATAATTAACACATTACCGTAAAATATCAAATAATATTATTTAGCTCATTCACGTAAGAGAACCGACCAGGGGTGCTCATTACGTCGATCGCGAGCTACCGGTCGATCACGGAGGGTGTGTCAGTCGATCGCCAGCCAGGCATTAAAAAAATAGTCCTAAAAATTAGCGATCATAAATCTTCACTATGACGTCACTTTCGTCACTTGATTGACATTCAAGGCACCCGAGAGTCTTCTGAGATGACGCTGGCTGCTGCCAGCTCATTATTAAGAAAAAATTACCGACAGGATGAAGGCGAGAAACTCTTTTTATTTCAACAGACTCTGGCGCCGTACCTGTCGTCAAAACTCCAAAGACCGACTGCACAGTTCCTGCCTTCACAATAAAAGCTCTGCTTCATCCTGCCTGCGCTAAGAGTCTCAGAAAGCTGTCGTGCACAAGCTAGCAAGCTACGGAGTTTGCCGCAAATGTATTTCTTGTAAAGTGTATACAAAGGAGTACGGAAGCTGGACAAATAAGATGCCAAAAACCAACCACTTTCATGTGGTATTGGACAGAAAGGAGGACTTTTTTTCTCCTCCATTTGAAAATGCGGACGTTATCAGCACCACTGTCTGATTTCTATCAATGCAAGTCATCAGAATCAGGTAATACACCAACTTACATTCTTGTCTTCATGAAATAAAGGAATCTATATGTGTTAAACATGCTTGCATTATCTTTAAACACCTTTAACTTGTTAACAATATTAACTATATGTGTTAAACATGCTTGCATTATCTTTAAACACCTTTAACTTGTTAACAATATTAACTGTATGTGTTAAACATGCTTGCATTATCTTTAAACACCTTTAACTTGTTAACAATATTAACTATATGTGTTAAACATGCTTGTATTATCTTTAAACACCTTTAACTTGTTAACAATATTAACTATATGTGTTAAACATGCTTGCATTATCTTTAAACACCTTTAACTTGTTAACAATATTAACTATATGTGTTAAACATGCTTGTAATATCTTTAAACACCTTTAACTTGTTAACAATATTAACTATATGTGCTAAACATGCTTGCATTATCAATAAACACCTTTAACTTGTTAACAAAAACATATATTTCATAAATAAGTAAATATAAATTATATATATGAATGAGGTAGATCCCCGCGACTTGATCAATTGAAAAGTAGCTCGCCTGCAGAAAAAGTGTGAGCACCCCTGGACTAGACGTATAAGATTTCATGGGATTTAGCGATTAGGAGTGACAGATTTTTTGGTAAACGTATAGCATGTTCTATATATTATAGTTATTTGAATGACTCTTACCATAATATGTTACGTTAACATACCAGGCACGTTCTCAGTTGGTTATTTATGCCTCATATAACGTACACTTATTCAGCGTGTTCTTCACTATTCTTTATTTATTTGAAATTAACTTTCAAATGTCTATTCTTGGTGTTGGGTTTTATCAAATACATTTCCGCAAAAAATGCGACTTATACTCCAGTGCGACTTATATATGTTTTATTCCTTCTTTATTATGCATTTTCGGCCGGTGCGACCTATACTCCGGAGCGGCTTATAGTCCAAAAAATACGGTAATTATTGTACCACCAAAACTCAACTTTAAATATAGTAAACGAAACAACAACATATACATTAGTAACAAATAAACGACAACAAATAAAATATTAGTAATATCCATAAATTTAAATAATAGCAATATTAAAAAACATAATGCAGTTTTGTTTTTATTCTGTTTTTTTTTTTTTTTTTACCTTTTACACTTATTTTACCACCATAGAATGTGTGCTTTTTGTGTCAAATAAAATGTAATAAATGTTTTGTTAATTAAATGCAAAAATCATCACATTTATTGGTTTCAATACATTTTTGGAACATTTTCGACCAGTATTTTAGGCCGAAGCATGATACATCTGTAAATGTATCAGGAAGTGCTTTAGTTACATTTACTTCTTTGAAACCTTTATTTTGTTAGCGTGGTCAGACCAGATGTGGTGCACCGCGCTATTATTGTGAAGGGAGGAAGTGTGCTCTGCTGCTGCTTTACATGATATGTCAAATATATACCGTATTTTTCGGACTATAAGTCGCTCCAAAGTATAAGTTGCACCTGCCGAAAATGCATTATAAAGAAGGAAAAAAACATATATAAGTCGCACTGGAGTATAAGTCGCATTTTTGGGGGAAATTTATTCGATAAAACCCAACACCAAGAATAGACATTTGAAAGGCAATTTAAAATAAATAAAGAATAGTGAACAACAGGCTGAATAAGTGTACGTTATATGAGGCATAAATAACCAACTGAGAACGTGCCTGGTATGTTAACGTAACATATTATGGTAAGAGTCATTCAAATAACTATAACATATAGAACATGCTATACGTTTACCAAACAATCTGTCACTCCTAATCGCTAAATCCCATGAAATCTTATACGTCTAGTCTCTTATATGAATGAGCTAAATAATATTATTTGATATTTTACGGTAATGTGTTAATAATTTCACACATAAGTCGCTCCTGAGTATAAGTCGCACTCCCGGCTAAACTATGAAAAAAAGTGCGACTTATTGTCCGAAAAATACGGTAATATAAATGAATACAATCAATTAGCATGTTATGTGGGTGTGCATTTTGTAACAATAGGAATTATTTGTGTTTATGTTGCACACAGACGTATTTGATTGACGGACCGGAAGCCATATTGAGTGTTGGCAGCTACCCATGTATGCGTGTGTGTGGTGTGTATTATATAAATAAGAAGATTCAGTGAGCAAGGGTAATAGCAAGAGCAAGGGTCGTGACTCATTGTGAGTAAAGTGCGAGCACTTCAAACCGACACAGCGTGCGTGACTTCGGGGAACTTTGGAGGAGGAAATATTGTTGTGTTACAAACTTTTGTGTGGTGTTGCTGCCTTATTTGTCATCATTCAAAGCCGATTTCGTTCACCTGGAACAAAAAATACCGATAGCAGTATCGTTAGTCCAGAATCTTCACGGTTCTCATGGAATGACCTAAATAGGAAGCGGTACCAAAAAAATACCGGTACTCGATATACATCCCTAGTATTGACAATACCAAATTGAGGCTGCGGAGCATTTGTTTTAAAAATAAACTTTGTTTTGTTTCCTTCTTGTTTGTGTAATTCCCCTAATAAATCAAAAGCAACATCAGCGTTTGGCATAGGCTTTGAAAATGTAACCACATTTTTCGTTTTTGCTTGTTTCTTCTTCTACGGCAGTGGTTCTTAACCTTGTTGGAGGTACCGAACCCCACCAGTTTCATATGCGCATTCACCGAACCCTTCTTTAGTGAAAAATAAAATTCAAGACAAAGTTATATGTTTTTGGTAACACTTTAGTATGGGGAACATATTCTAAGTAACAAAGACTTCATTTAGAGTTATTTGGACACTAGGGGAACATATTCTAAGTAACAAAGACTTAATTTAGAGTTATTTGGACACTAGGGGAACATATTCTAAGTAATAAAGACTTAATTTAGAGTTATTTGGTTAGGGTTAGGGCCAGGGTTAGAGGGTTAGGGTTTTAATAAGGCCATGCCGAATAAGGCATTAATAAGTACTTAATAATGAATAGTTAAGAGCCAATATGTTACTAATTTGCATGTTAATAAGCAACTAATTAATGGTGAATATGTTCCCCATACTAAAGTGTTACCATGTTTTTTTTACTGGTGCATAAAATGAACCGTGCATGAACATCACCTTATTCAAACAACAAAACCAACACAGTGCATAAACTCACAACAAATTACACACCTGCAAATCAGTCAGCTGTTGCCGTATCCGTAATACGCCGATAGGGAGAAGTTTGTATTTACACGATGAGTCGGGTGTGTTTTGACCTCCGCCGAACCCCTGAGCCCGACTCACCGAACCCCTAGGGTTCAATCGAACCCAGGTTAAGAACCACTGTTCTAAGGCTATCTAAAATGATGAGAGGTAACTAAAATTGAAGTTTAACAAAATATTCTACAAAAAAGCAGTAAATAGTAAGTGAAGTGAAGTGAAGTGAAATATATTTATGTAGCGCTTTTCTCTAGTGACTCAAAGCGCTTTCACATAGTGAAACCCAACATCTAAGTTACATTTAAACCAGTGTGGGTGGCACTGGGAGCAGGTGGGTAAAGTGTCTTGCCCAAGGACACAACGGCAGTCACTAGGATGGCGGAAGCGGGGATCGAACCTGGAACCCTCAAGTTGCTGGCACGGCCACTCTACCAACCGAGCTATACCGGTTATAAGGAGTAAGTCCAGAGCCTTCAATAAAAGGCCCCCTCTTTTGTCTACCTAGGCTGCCTTCCACCTTGACGAAGATCGAAACTGAAAGTTAACTTGATGTTGGCTTAATTTCTCACTCCCTGCACCTGCGACTTCTTCCTACGAAACATGAATGCGATACAATGTGTGCATATTTGCAAAAGTCATAAAACACAGGATGCATTCATTGTTTTGTTTTTTTTAGCTGAACCAAGGCCAAAGCGAGTAATTTCTACGGCGTTCCATTATGCTCGAATTTTGTAAAATATTCCTTTCACAGCGGCGTCATTTAAAAGAGAAATAACTAGGCGATTAATAGCATTGTTCAACCCATAAACACCTCAATTATGTGTAACCTAACTTTCATTTTAGCCAATAACTATTTTTATCCTTAGCTGAAAAATGAGCAAGTCACGGAGATCCCAGTTGTGACCTTTACATATTGATTTACAACCCCTCACATACTATCACCAGGATATGAAAAATCCTTACACGACCTCCCAATCTATAAGTCTCATTGACTATCAAGATTGATTTCATCTTTTAATCAAATACGGTAATGTGCATGTTCTTTGGCCAGCCGGTAATTAAACATTTTAACGAGACATGAGTTGGTTACTGTACCATCTCATCAATGAATTAATTATCCTTTTTTTTTTTTTATCTTAACAGAAGTTTGCAGGGCCTTCTGCATACATTTATGTTTTATGACTTGGGGGCGCTCATAGACGGAGGAAATATTGTCTTCTCCTCCAGCTGTGTGTGCGCTAGTTCGCCCTTGACTTGAGTGGCACTTCAAACGCGCCATTAGCAAGGGAGAGGGCGGGAAGGAGAAGAAGGCGAGAGAGACTTCAAAGAAGACAAGTCACCGATGGGTATTGTGGGCCTCGCTTGACTCAGGAGGGAGAGGGGAAGAAGAGTAGGAGGTACCGAGCACGGGTGAGATGGACTCTATTGGGACGGAGGAAAGGACGAGGGAGGGGCTCGGTGATAAATGTATGCTCCGTATGTAAAGACACTGATTGGATGACAGGAAGCTTGATCCATTGGATAATCAGGAGAATTTAGTACCGTATTTTTCGGACTATAAGTCGCAGTTTTTTTCATAGTTTGGCCGGGGGTGCGACTTATACTCAGGAGCAACGTTCCCTCTAAGGTGCGCGCCTGCGCAACTGCGCACTGCTCGAGCGTCCTCTGCGCACAGCAAATATATGCCGGGCACCAAATCAAATCCCATCTGAATTCTAAACAAAATAAACACATTTATTCTGTGTAATTTTGCAATGAAACTCTGAGTGACAGTGACGACAAGCGGCCCTAACGGTGTTCGTCAACACCGTTCAATTATTGTAACGTCTATCGAGATGCTTCGAGGACAGGAATTATATCGACCACTTTATAGAGCAAAACTGTTTATATTCGGCCATAACCACACCAAAAACATGAGTAAAAAACTTCTATCTCGAAAAACTAGTCATTTTCTGCCGTACAAACCAGGCCAAAACCAACTTGTCATCTGTCACTAACACGCATACCACTAAGCCACTGGTGCGTTTATGGCCACACAAAAATTCGGACAACTCTAACACCACACAAAGTTACACTATGACTCCTCAGTCATACGTGTGCTTATTCTACTGTCATTTATTATTAATGTTAATTTATTTATATTAATCATGGAACGCTGTTACTAGAGAAAGTTACAGGAATGCACACTTCATCCTATGCTTACATTTCATTGTGCAACATGAGGATGTTTAAGGGGAACTAAATGTGATCTCTGAAAGGGGTACAAATGATTTCCAAAGCAGGACCCCCACCCAGACATATTGTACAATACTAATCCATAGCTTATGAAAAACAAGATTTCTTTTATTTTCATTACAAGTGGACCAAATCACTAATATTACAAAATAATCTCGTGAAAATGACTCCTCTCATTTGAGTGTTATTATAAAAGATTGGTTTGAGACAGGTGTGCTGCTGGTATTGCCACGTGTGATGTTGCTCACATGTGCTCCACTGAATGCTCAGGGAGTTTTTGTGTTTGCTCAGACACATGAACAATTAGAGGGAACATTGCTCAGGAGCTACTTATGTGTGAAATTATTAACACATTACCGTAAAATATCAAATAATATTATTTAGCTCATTCACGTAAGAGACTAGACCAGTTTAGAGTTATTTGGACACTAGAGGAACATATTTTAAGTAATAAAGACTTAATTTAGAGATATTTGGTTAGGGTTAGGGTCAGGGTTAGAGGGTTAGGGTTATAATAAGGCCATGCCGAATAAGGCATTAATAAGTACTTAATAATGACTAGTTAAGAGCCAATATGTTACTAATTTGCATGTTAATAAGCAACTAATTAATGGTGAATATGTTCCCCATACTAAAGTGTTACCATGTTTTTCTACTGGTGCATAAAATGAACCGTGCATGAACATCACCTTGTTCAAACAACAAAACCAACACAGTGCATAAACTCACAACAAATTACACACCTGCAAACCAGTCAGCTGTTGCCGTATCCGTAATACGCCGATAGGGAGAAGTTTGTATTTACACGATGAGTCGGGTGTGTTTTGACCTCCGCCGAACCCCTGAGGCCGACTCACCGAACTCCTAGGGTTCGATCGAACCCAGGTTAAGAACCACTGGACTAGACGTATAAGATTTCATGGGATTTAGCGATTAGGAGTGACAGATTGTTTGGTAAACGTATAGCATGTTCTATATGTTATAGTTATTTGAATGACTCTTACCATAATATGTTACGTTAACATACCAGGCACGTTCTCAGTTGGTTATTTATGCGTCATATAACGTACACTTATTCAGCCTGTTGTTCACTATTCTTTATTTATTTTAAATTGCCTTTCAAATGTCTATTCTTGGTGTTGGGTTTTATCAAATACATTTCCCCAAAAAATGCGACTTATACTCCAGTGCGACTTATATATGTTTTTTTCCTTCTTTATTATGCATTTTCTGCCGGTGCGACTTATACTCCGGAGCGACTTATACTCCGAAAAATACGGTATAACGTTTAAACGCTGGATTTATGTGAGCACTTTGTTTTTAAAATGTATAGTATAAAGCAGTGGCGGGCCGTGCGTTTCCCACCTAGGCCTTCAGTGATCTCCGACTTCAATGATTACCCTTCCATCCATCCATTTTTTACCGCTTGTCCCTTTCGGGGTCAGTACCATAAATTATGTCACCACATGACCATTGCTGGAGAAATACTATACAGGAAGACATTTACACCCTGTAAATGAAGTCCGCGTAGCTGCGATCCATGGCGTTCACCAAAAATGTGTGAAAATGGAAAAAGATGAGGGGAAAAATATATTTTTTGTTTTAATATGGTTTTTGTAGGAGGACCAACATGACACAAAGATTCCTAATTGTTAGAAATCCCACTGTTTATATCAAACTGATGAGAGTATTTGGCGAGCGCCGTTTTGTCCTATTAATTTTGCCGGTCCTTGAACTCACCATAGTTGTGTGGACTGTGACGCAACAGTTTGTTTACATGTACAACTTTCTCCGATGCTGCCACAGTAAGACATGTTGTATGCCACTCCTTCTTTGTCTCATTTTGTCCACCAAACGTTTTATGCTGTGCGTGAATGCACAAAGGTGAGCTTTGTGGATGTTATTGACTTGTGTGGAGTGCTAATCAGGCATATTTGGTCACTGCATGACTGCAAACGAATCGATGCTAACATGCTATTTGGGCTAGCTGTATGTATATATTGCATCACTATGCCTCGTTTGTAGGTATATTTGAGCTCATTTAAATTCCTTTACTTATGTCCTCTGTGTATTTAATTTATAATTGCATGTCTCGTGACACATTATCTGTATGTAATATTGGCTGCATTCCTGATAGTTGTTTGTGTGCCATGTTGTTCCAGACCACAGCAAACGTTACCCAGCTTGCAAAGATTGTAATAAATCCATTAGAAGAAGACAGCCTGACGTTTCCTTTAACTTGGACACACACATCTATACCTTGGTAATTCTAAGCCAGTCATTTCCAGGAGTTATCTCACCCTCTGAGAAGCTTCCGTTTTACTAATGTTTTCCAATGTTGTAAAAATGTGTAGAATAAATATTACATTTCAACAATTCTTGCAATGAAGATTTGCGTCAGCCTGCGACACATGGTCATTTTGATAGTAGGCTATTATAGCTAATATAGACATCATGTGTTTCCTTCATTATAACACTTATATAAGGCTTTTAATTTTTTGCGGCTCCAGACAGATTTTTTTGTGTGTGTTTTTGGTCCAATATGGCTCCTTCAACATTTTGGGTTGCCGACCCCTGCCCTAAGAACATAACCAGAGTTCGCCCGTTTCTCTCCCAGGCAAACACAGAGATGATTTCTTGTCTTCCCAAAAATAATAACAGAACTCTGCAATTATTACAAAACTCGGCTACATGCATGCTGACGTTGCTGCATTGGCTCCCCGACCGCTTTAAGGTCCATTTTTAAAGTTCTATTATTGGCTTTTAAATGTCTTAAAGGCCTTGCGACTTCTTATCTATCTGATCTGATTTTACCGTATCAACCCTCGCGGATCCTGAACTTTTATCTTTACTAAATACTACTATAGCCCCCACCTGTGGAACAGCCTGCCACAGAGTCTCAGGACTACAGTCTGTTGATAGTAAAAAAAAAAGAAAAGGTTAAACCGCCTAATCTACAACGTTTTTTTATAAGACGAGTGCAGGCTCATAACTTGAGAGGCTTTGGATATTTCTTATTGCCGAGAGCTCAAACCACTCGTAAACGTTTGTGTGTGTCTGTATGCGGAGTAAAACTATGGAACAAACTGGACTTACAACACAAGCAATGCCAAACTATTAATCGATTTAAACTATTATACAAACATGGGGTCTGGTTCAAATATAGAGATGAGGGTCTTTAATTTGACCTGCTGTTGTACTCTGTCTCAAAGTGTTAACATGTGCTCAATGTTTCCTTACCATTATTGCTATGTTGTCTATTACCATTGTTGGTATTTTGTCTATTACCATTGTTGGTATATTCATTATTCCTACGTTGTTGATACAAATTATTGTTACAGTGTAATAATTATTGTTACCTGTGGTAATGCCACTATGATACAACATCTGTATTATAATCCTTGAACAAAGTAAGAGTGAAACTCATGTGAATAATCACTGAATGGAGAACTGGGGGTGGGATTAAACAAATTATCTTCTTCCCACTCCCTTTCAGGCAAAACTGGACAATCATGCATTACATACTATACATTACCTTTTGCACTATATTAATTTATATTATGTGTTGTCAACTTTGTACTTTTTTATGTCATTGTCTAAAATAAATAAATAAATGAAAAAAAATTAATGAAACACACCTTTTTAATCGGGCTTTTTACTGATCTTGTTAAAACTCTTCCCTTCTTTTTTTAATTTCTATTCTGTTATTTTCCATTTTATTTACTGCTATTGATACTGCTACTATTCTCTCAATGTTGTTTTTATTCTTTTAATATTGTGTAATTTGTTTTATTTTTACAAACATTTTAAAATGTGTTTGATACTATTTTTAGATGGCGTTAATTTAGGGTTATTCCCCAGGATGGACGCCTCAAAGGTGGCGTTTTTCCTCAAATCAATAGTTTTTTCTTTTCTTTTGTCTTTTTCCTTGGTGTTGACCCTTGCCCGTGTATGAAAAGTCCTACATTAGGGAAGGGATTTATACAGCCCCAGTCCTGAGGGGATGTCGCGTGAGCGGAAGAGGGGGATGGTTAATCATTTTGCAATGCAGTCGACTGAAAATGATGGAAAGCGCCCCTCAACATAGCAACTGACGTTCGGGTCAAAGTTGGAATTGCCACGAAACACATTTAAGATACGTAACACCTTACTGCCACCTGGCGGGTAAAGTGGATAGTGCATCCCCTAATTCAGGGGTCCCCAAACTACGGCCCGCGGGCCGAATCCGGCCCGACAGCGTCCAAAATCCGGCCCGCGGGAAGTCCCAAGTTAAAAAAATTATTATTTTAAAAAAAAATTAAAAAAAACTAAAAATTGAATTGTAATTTTTTTTAATTTTTTTATTGGGGCAGCACGGTGGAAGAGGGGTTAGTGCGTCTGCCTCACAATACGAAGGTCCTGAGTAGTCGTGAGTTCAATCCCGGCCTCGGATCTTTCTGTGTGGAGTTTGCATGTTCTCCCCGTGATTGCGTGGGTTCCCTCCGGGTACTCCGGCTTCCTCCCACCTCCAAAGACATGCACCTGGGGATAGGTTGATTGGCAACACTAAACTGGCCCTAGTGTGTGAATGTGAGTGTGAATATTGTTTGTCTATCTGTGTTGGCCCTGTGATGAGGTGGCGACTTGTCCAGGGTGTACCCCGCCTTCCGCCCGATTGTAGCTGACATAGGCTCCAGCACCCCCCACGACCCCGAAGGGAATAAGCGGTAGAAAATGGATGGATGGATGGATGGAAATTTTTAATTTATTTTTTAATTATCATTTTTTAAAATATGTCCTTTCTAATCCATTTTCTACCGCTCGGTGTCTCCTAGCCGCTCAGGCAAATCATATTGTCTAAAAATGCATTTTCCCATCGAAAACGTGAAATCATCGGGCTTGGAATATATATATATATGTATATATATATATTATATATATATATATATATATATATATATATATATATATATATATATATATATATATATATATATATATATATATATATACACATATATATATACACATTAATATATACAAATATACATACATATATACATGTATATATGTATATATATATACATGTATATACATGTGTGTATATATACATATATACATGTATATATATATATAGACACATGTATGTATATATATATATATATATATAAAAAATATATATATATATATACACATAAATATATATACACATATATATATATACATATATACATGTATATATGTATGTATATATACACTACCGTTCAAAAGTTTGGGGTAACCCAAACAATTTTGTGGAATAGCCTTCATTTCTAAGAACAAGAATAGACTGTCGAGTTTCAGATGAAAGTTCTCTTTTTCTGGCCATTTTGAGCGTTTAATTGACCCCACAAATGTGATGCTCCAGAAACTCAATCTGCTCAAAGGAAGGTCAGTTTTGTAGCTTCTGTAACGAGCTAAACTGTTTTCAGATGTGTGAACATGATTGCACAAGGGTTTTCTAATCATCAATTAGCCTTCTGAGCCTATGAGCAAACGCATTGTACCATTAGAACACTGGAGTGATAGTTGCTGGAAATGGGCCTCTATACACCTATGTAGATATTGCACCAAAAACCAGACATTTGCAGCTGGAATAGTCATTTACCACATTAGCAATGTATAGAGTGTATTTCTTTAAAATTAAAACTAGTTTAAAGTTATCTTCATTGAAAAGTAAAGTGCTATTCCTTCAAAAATAAGGACATTTCAATGTGACCCCAAACTTTTGAACGGTAGTGTGTATATATATATATATATATATATATATATATATATATATATATATATATATATATATATATATATATATATATATATATATATATATATATATATATATATATATATAGCCCAGCCCCCGGCCAAATTATTTGAATCCAATGCGGCCCCCGAGTCAAAAAGTTTGGGGACCCCTGCCCTAATTCATCACGTTTCATGTGTCAGGTAAACCGCAACCAATGAGGCCATATGAATCCCCTTCCTACTGTACATAAATTGTGATAATTGTTTGATAATAACCAAATAGAGTACAACTCATTGCAACAAAACTTAGACAAGTAACTTCTCAGTGTACACGTTTCCAGTTGCTGTGAGGAAGATGATCGTTATTAAGGTTAATTAAAGTCACATGGCGTATGCTCAACCCTGTGAGCACAAATGGAGATTAAAAGATGTGTTCTTTTACGACAGGTTTAAAGCA
Organism: Entelurus aequoreus; assembly: GCF_033978785.1. NCBI lineage: Eukaryota > Metazoa > Chordata > Actinopteri > Syngnathiformes > Syngnathidae > Entelurus > Entelurus aequoreus. Next base: position 13,281,073 of record NC_084753.1, on the reverse strand, counting down.
GATAGCTGCTATTATCAGACAGCGTGTACACGTCTCTTCTCCGTTCCTTCTTCCCTTCCTTCCAGGAAGATTGCTGCTGTCTAACGTGATTGATGAGGGCCACTGATACTGCTGAAGCGCTGCTCCTGACAAAATGTGTGTGTGTGTGTGTGTGTGTGTGTGTGTGTGTGTGTGTAAGTGATGGATGACATCATGCAGTATAAGGAGTACAGTTGTGTGCTTCCACAAAAAGAAAGACAATGACAAATCGATAATTACTGTCATAAACGCGTTTTCTCATCATACAGTAGGAAGGAGATTCATATGGCCCCATTCGTCACGGTTTGCCTGACACATGAAAAGTGACATATTTGGCGTGTGCACTATCTACTTTAGCCCCCAGACGGCAGCACAGTGTTGAATATCTTAAAATGTATTTTGTGGCAATTTCAACTTAGGCCACAGTCAGTTGCTATGCAGAGTGGCGCTTTCCATTATCTTCAGCAGATGCGTTGCAAAATGGCTAAATCCCCCTTTTCCTCTCACGCGAGAGCCACCCTGGAAGAGGGCCATATGAATCCCTTCCCTACTGTATAAAAATACAAATATATACCAGACATGGTGTAGGAACATTATAGAACTGCTTTGCCACTTTTCGTATTTCCTCTTATCTGGTCAAATGCTAACATGCTAACATTAGCACAAGGGTGTCAAACTGGTTTTCACTGACCGCCACATCCCTGTAATGGCTGCCTTCAGAGGGCCGCGTAACAGTGAATAATATATGAACATAAATGTATCCTCATGGTATCATTACATAAATGCGATGCATTTTTTAAATCATTTTAATTCATTCAATATTTAACTATAAATTATTAATATTCATTGAATATTATTTACTTCCACCATTTTTTTTTTTATTAAAGATTTTACAGTACAAAAACTGGCAGATCAGTTGCCAGAATTTTACCATACAATTTTTGTTTACCACTTTTTTTTCATTGTACAATCTATTATTTTAAAGGTGTATTACTAAGTGGAAAAACGGTACCCTAGGTTTTTGGGGTTTTTTACTGTAAAATTCTGGCGACTGAGCTGCCACTTTTTTTTTAACTATAAAATCTAATGTAACTTTTACAGTGTACAATTTAATAGACAACTTGCTTGAAATGTATGATAACATAATACTTGCTGCATTATTACATACAGTATCTTAAGATATTTATAATTCTTGGGGATATTAATTGATCATAAATTATGTTGGAAACCGCATATTAAATATATAAAGGGAAAAATATCCAAATCCATTGCTATTCTTTATAAAGTAAAACAAATGCTGAATAAGAAATGTCTGCATATGTTATATTATTCTTTTATTTTTCCATATTTAACATATTGTGTTGAAGTTTGGGCAAATGTTTATAAAACAAACATAGACCCAATAATTAAACTTCAAAAAAGGGTCATTAGAATAATACACAAAGCGTGCTATTATGAACATACCAATCCATTATTTATAAGTTCTAATGTGTTAAAATGTTCAGATATTGTGTTTTTAAAAACAATGGAAATGATGTTTCAAGTAAAGAACAACAGCTTTCCAGCTTGTTTTCTTAGGTTATTTCAATTAAGAGGAGAAAACTATCATTTACGGGGGATATTGATTTTTGAAATAGGTAAAGTAAGAACGAATATAAAATACAAATGTATTTCAGTTTTAGGAGTTAAATGGTGGAACAAGCTCAGTGATGAGCTGAAAACATGTAGTTCTTTGTTAAGGTTTAAGAAAACCTTGAAAGGTGAAATAATTGAAAATTATAAAATATAGTAACAATTACTTTCATCCCATTGATTTTTTTTTAACGTTGATGTCCCAGGCAATCTAATTTTCAGTGAATGTATAGGATAGGCAAATATAAGCTTTGGCTTCAGCCTATTCCTTTTTCGGTCATTCTTTTTCTTTTCTTTTCTTTTTGTGTGTAAATGTGTATGATTGTTAAATATGTCTAATCTGTACTGTTAAACTGATCACACAAAATGGTTGATGGTTGATTATATGACCGAAATAAACTTATTTAATTCATTCATTCGTTCATATTCAATTGTATGCGGTAAATGCATTTTTTTCTGTTACAGTGGAAATGACGAATACATTTAGTAAGAAAACAAAGTACTTAATTGACAATTATTATTTCTAGGCTTTTGCAGGCCATATAAAGGGATGTGGCAGGACAGATAATTTGACACCTGTGCATCAGCATGCTAATGCTTTACACTAGCATTTTATGCTAGTTTTGTTTTGCGCTCATAGAAGATGCTGGTAATAACGGCGAGCGTGCACTGGAATGTTCCAGTTGCAGGAAAATTGCCTCTTTCGTACGTGTATATAAATTGGATATGTATGTCAACGGTTGGGTCGCGCTCATCCGGCCAATACGTCATCAAATAGCGATAAGCGTCATAACTATTCGCCAAAACTGTTGCAAAATAAATAGTTGACAAATAATTAGAAAACAGGTGAAACTAATGTTTTGGGAATCAACATCAATGTTCCACCAGTCTCCGACTGTTCGCCCACACGCTCTTCGGAGCAGACATCAAAGAAAATGTCCTACAAAGTGCGAGAGCCAAAATGTTCTCCCTCTTCCTTCTCAATCTTCTATGTGCAATAATTCCGATCAGAAATTGTTCACATTGCATTGTTTTTATATTACAACTACATAAAAAAGATCGGATTTGACAAAAAAAATCCAAATTGAACATTCTACCCCACAGTGTGAACGTATATAATATAAACTAGGGTTGTACGGTATACCGGTACTAGTATAGTACCGCGATACTAATGAATCATATTCGGTACTATACCGCCTCTGAAAAGGACCGGTCTCCCACCACCTTTTTTTTAACAGGCATGAAGGCGCGTCGTCGTCACGTCATGACATTGCTGGTTTTACGAGCAGAGGAGCATGTTCGGCAGCGCACAATCACAGAGTACTTACAAACAGACACAGTGTGTAGACAGGAAAGGGAGAATGGACGCATTTTGACTTAAAAACTAAAGATAAAGGTGAAGTTATAACACTGAAACGCCCTCAAGAAGAGGTGCTTCAAGACATGGCTAATGTCCAGCCACAGCCTGCAGTGTTGTAGCTACTTCTACATCACTAATCCTGGTCTCCATGGCGACAAATAAAGTATGTTTCTTACAAGTATCATCCCTGCAGGACGAGGAATAGCTAAACATGCTTCACTACACACCGTAGCTCACCGGCGTCAAAATGTAAACAAACGCCATGGGTGGATCTACACCTGACATCCACTGTAATGATACCAAGTACAGGAGCGTATCTAGTCGATACTTCTATGATTACATCAATATTTTTTAGCATCACAAAATATTTTTTCGTTTACACATGGGGACTTAAATTAATACCATTGTATGATCCTGTAACTCATTGGTATCGGATCGATACCCAAATTTGTGGTATCATCCAAAACTAATGTAAAGCATTCATACAAGAGAAGAATAAGTGATTATTACATTTGAACAGAAGTGTAGATAGAACATGTTAAAATAGAAAATAGGCAGATATTAACAGTAAATGAACAAAAAGATTAATAATTAATTTTCATTGTCTCGTATGTTCACTATTTTATTTAAGGACTAAATTGCAATAAGAAACATATGTTTATTATACCGTAAGATTTTTTGTTAAAATAAAGCCAATAATGCCATTTTATTGTAGTCCCCTTTATTTGGAAAAGTATCGAAATACATTTTGGTACCGGTACCAAAATATCGGTATCGGGACAACCCCTAATACAGACGCAAAAAAGTGGCCACACATCAGTTTCAGCCTTGATAAATCACACGGTGTGTGCTACATAATTAATCATACACAAAGAAATGCAAGTTGATCAGCTTTGCGTGTGCTATCAAGTTTGCACATGTTTTACAACACACAATGTTTCTTCTGCAAAGGAAAGTATATTGAGTCTTGATTCAAATAGTAAAAAGGTAAAGTAACAATGTTTTTACTGTAAGTACATTTTGGGCACAATGCCATGATAATTGGTTCCATCGCAACCGTAAGTTTTGGACAGTAAGCCGTCACTTTATTCCTACGCTTTGAACCCTGTGGCTTATACAACGGTGCGGCTGATTTATGGATTTTTCTTTGCTAACGGCCATGATGTTTTGTTTTTGACAAATAGTTGTCATTAAAATCAAGCAAAGACACTGAAAAGGTGCGTTATATTTTGTGCTACAGCTACATCTTTTGAAAGAGTTCGCTCACTGCACGTCTACGATATTTCTTTCCGTTTAGTGCTTTGAACCGGAAGTACAAGTGCCGTTCCGTCTTCTAGTTGTCCATAGCGTTTCTACTCACATGGATTCCTCATTCATCATTCCAAGCAATGTTTGTAAGTTTTACAATATAACTAAAACTATTCCTACTTACTGAACCATCCCATGTGTGATGTCTGTAGGAATATTTTCACACATACATTACCGTTCAAAAGTTTGGGGTCACCCCAACAATTTTGTGGAATAGCCTTCATTTCTAAGAACAAGAATATACTGTCGAGTTTCAGATGAAAGTTATCTTTTTCTGGCCATTTTGAGCGTTTAATTGACCCCACAAATGTGATGCTCCAGAAACTCAATCTGCTCAAAGGAAGGTCAGTTTTGTAGCTTCTGTAATGAGCTAAACTGTTTTCAGATGTGTGAACATGATTGCACAAGGGTTTTCTAATCATCAATTAGCCTTCTGAGCCAATGAGCAAACACATTGTACCATTAGAACACTGGAGTGATAGTTGCTGGAAATGGGCCTCTATACACCTATGTAGATATTGCACCAAAAAGCAGACATTTGCAGCTAGAATAGTCATTTACCACATTAGCAATGTATAGAGTGTATTTCTTTAAAGTTAAGACTAGTTTAAAGTTATCTTCATTGAAAAGTACATTGCTTTTCCTTCAAAAATAAGGACATTTCAATGTGACCCCAAACTTTTGAACGGTAGTATATTTGTACGTGCTGTTGCAATGTAATACAGCTAGCTTCGTTATCATTAGCTAATATACTAACTAGAGATGTCCGATAATGGCTTTTTTGCCGATATCCGATATTGTCCAACTCTTAATTACCGATTCCGATATCAACTGATACCGATATATACAGTCATGGAATGAACACATTATTATGCCTAATTTTGTTGTGATGCCCCGCTGGATGCATTAAACAATGTAGCAAGGTTTTCCAAAATAAAGCAACTCAAGTTGTGGAAAAAAATGCCAACATGGCACTGCCATATTTATTATTGAAGTCACAAAGTGCATTATTTTTTTTAACATCCCTCAAAACAGCAGCTTGGAATTTGGGACATGCTCTCCCTGAGAGAGCATGAGGAGGATGAGGTGGGCGGGGTTGAGGTGGGGGGTAGGAGGTAAGAGGTAAGAGGTAGCGGGGGGTGTATATTGTAGCGTCCCGGAAGAGTTAGTGCTGCAAGGGGTTCTGGGTATTTGTTCTGTTGTGTTTATGTTGTGTTACGGTGCGGATGTTCTCCCGAAATGTGTTTGTCATTCTTGTTTGGTGTGGGTTCACAGTGTGGCGCATATTTGTAACAGTGTTAAAGTTGTTTATACGCCCACCCTCAGTGTGACCTGTATGGCTGTTGACCAAGTATGCCTTGCATTCACTTGTGTGTGTGAAAATCCGTAGATATTATGTGACTGGGTCGGCACGCAAAGGCAGTGCCTTTAAGGTTTATTGGCGCTCTTTACTTCTTCCTACGTCCGTGTACACAGCGGTGTTTTAAAAGTCATACATTTTACTTTTTGAAACCAATACCGATAATTTACGATATTACATTTTAAAGCATTTATCGGCCGATAATATCGTCAGTCCGATATTATCGGACATCTCTAATACTAACACGTTTACGAGTGTCTTTGTTAGTATTATTAACTTAGAATGGCATGCTTTTTGTATTGTTTCAGTTTCACAAATTCCTCAGTAAATTCACCAAAACGTCACCGTGGCGTTATTGAGTCTGTTTAGCTAAATCGAGAGCTAGCTTGCGCAGCTAGTGTGTCCGTGACGATGACTTCTGTTTTGTTTGATCAGCCGTTTTACTGCCGTGTTACAGACACCGTTTGGAAACAAAGTATGTAATTAAACATTTACAAAATATTTCTGTGTAAATAACTCATTTCACAACATACTGTATCTGTCTGCGGCTCATCCGCGGTTAATATATGGGGAAAAAAAGTTTTTTCTTTTAAAGTTTAGTGGGCGGGGCTTATATACTCTATAGTCCGGAAAATACGGTACATAAAACGCAGTTGTATATTCTGGATGTTATTGTGGTAACGCGGCTAAACTAACAAACGTCAAACATAACCTCCTGAGAGAGGGAGTGAGACAAATAAAAGAGTGATACAAGAAGTGCTCGACAAACATGTACTGACACCTGCCACACATTATCTCTTAATTGCTTACAAGATGCCACATTAAGAAAAAAAAAAAGAAAAGAGAATCAGTAAGGATTTGACTTCAGCCTCTTTATTTCCCATGTGATCCAGGGCTAATTATATGTTAATCATCGCCACACACGCACGCACGCACACACACACACACACACACACACACACACACACACACACACACACACACACACACACACACACACACACACACACACACACACACACACACACACACACGCACACGCACACACACGCAAACTCAGCCGCGTGCACAGACAAGAAAGTGCGTGTCAGCAAAAATGGCTTCTCTCCAGAACACAAAAGCAACAGGAGATATTTGCCTCTGAAACAAACAAGTTCTAAACCTGAACAGCTGCGATGCCTGACATTACGTGAGATTTCAGTTCAGCGAGCATGAAATGTTTAACTCCACGTAATGTTTTGTTTTGGGTACCAAAAAGAAAGACAGATGAAGAGCAGAAGAAAATAGGCCACAGATAAACTGGAGTGAAAAGTAGCAAGACAATTGCATTAACTTATGAAACTATACCATTATTATGTATAGTCCCCCAAATTTCACTACTATTATTATTACTATTAACTAGGGGTTAATAGTAATAATACTCACCCAATGAGTCGATCCGGTTCCGATTCCTGTGGTGAAAATACGATTCTGAATCGATTCTTGATTCAAGCCGATTCACGCAATTTATTATTTGATATAGTAATTATTTTAAACTTTTTCAGAGTTAGAAAAGCTTATTCTGGTTGCATGGCCACGTCCTAAAAACATATTTTCAAAAGTTTATTCTGACATTGATTCTTTTTTTTTTTTAACAATACTTGAAAATTACGAATCGATTTAGAATCAGGATGAATAAGAATTGCGATTTGGATGTTAATCGATTTTTTTGTGCACCACTGCTCATAATAATACCTTTGATTTGTAACTGTGCTTAAGTTGTTCTTACACATTTGTTGAAAAGTGAAATGCAACACAAATCACATTTGCCATTAAAAGTTAAACTTAACATTTCCGTGTTTTAATATCTTCTTTTTACACCAAATCTTTACTGATAAAAATATATTAAATTCCAATTAGGGTTGCAACTAACAACTAATTTGATAATCGATTAATCTGTCGATTATTACTTCGATTAATCGATTAATAATCGGATAAAAGAGACAAACTACATTTCTATCCTTTCCAGTATTTTATTGGAAAAAAACAGCATACTGGCACCTTACTTATTTTGAATATTGTTTCTCAGCTGTTTGTAAATGTTGCAGTTTATAAATAAAGGTTTATAAAAAATAAATAAAATAAAAAGTAGCCTCTGTGCATGCGCATAGCATAGATCCAACGAATCGATGACTAAATTAATCGCCAACTATTTTCATAATCGATTTTAATCAATGTAATCGATTAGTTGTTTCAGCCCTAATTCCAATTGATATTTTATTATAAAGATATAAGAACATTATTTCTATTTCCACTTTTTTACTATCCTAATTGTTAAAACAAACAATTTGGAAGTAGATAATGTGACACTATAGGTACCTTATACTAGTATAGCATAGTAGGGATGTAACGATATAAACATTTTATATGACAGTTATCCTTAGCGTTTACTATTATCATTATTATCGTGGACTTGTTAAATGTGCTCAAAAAGTCCAAATGCTGAAATATATATATATATATTTTTAAATAACTAAAATAAATAGACTCACTTTTAGAAAAGCCACTAATTTTCATGTTATGTGTTTCTTTTGCTTCACTAATTGTTAGTATTTTATCTGTTTTATCGGCTAAGCTTTTATTATTTTAAATATTGGTTTGTACTGTAGCACTTTAAGATTTATTTGAACGAAAATCGGGAAACAAAAAAAATCAATGATTATTTTTTATCATTTCTGGCGGGCGTTGTTGCGGCCTACTCTGTTTGGCTGTCCTTGAACGCACCGTGAAAACACCTACGTCTCGTATTCCCAAGTCTAGATCGATCACTCTGATCTAAGAGAGCACAGCTTGTAAGTTCAATGTACACAATTTAGTTGCTCAGATAGTAATGTTTTTTTATAGGTTTAGATTAAGGTATGTCGTTTTAACGGGGAAAGACGTTAATGTCACTTGTTTTCATGTTAGCATTCAAGCTAGCGAGCTGGCGATCACGGTTTTTCGATCATTTTAATTCATTACAGTAATATTAACCGTCAGGAATTTTACCGATGTAGTTTATCGTTACATCCTACCTTGTAGCAGAAGTCTTCAACGTTTTCCTGTGTCACATTATGATTGAAATTAAACTGATCCTAAAGGTACCTTGATATTGTACTATACTAACATACACAAATAACACAGAATAGCAACACTGGCAACATGACAACCGGGGCGCTAATTGCTATCCGGCAACCAGCGGCCTAATTGTTAACTGGCTGTTGGCGCCCTAATGTCTAGCTATCTTAAATGCTAGCATTCACATAATATTGTCATTAGTCATTATTATTTATTTAATTTTTTGGGAGAAATTGTGGGGGGCAATATAACAAAAAAAAAGTCTAATCAACCAAATGTCATGACCCCTCCCCTCACACTGTACCTCTGTGAACTCCAAGGATATCACGGACTCCTAAGAGTAAAAATCATTATGATGAAATGATATGACTGAGTAAGGTGATGTATTATATGTTGTTATAGAAATATGGCTTTAATAGTCTTTTATATTGTACAGCTCTTGTTGTATTTGTGTTTTTATATATATATATATATATATATATATATATATATATATATATATATATATATATATATATATATATATATATATACATATATATATATATATATATATATATATATATATATATATATATATATATATATATATATATATATACATACATATGTACACATACATATATACATATACTGTATAAACACACACACACACACACACACACACACAGAGACACACACACATATATTAGGGCTGTCAAACAATTAAAATATTTAATCGTGATTAATCGCAGATGGGTATGATTTTTAATTATTAATAGGTGTACCCTAGACAGATAATTTTTAGGGGGGGTAGCTTCATATTGCTGCATGACAATGTTTTAATCTTCTCAGTTAATAAAATGTTTTATTGAGGCTGCTAATAATTCCGTATTTGAGGACTCGACCAGAACGTGTTATAAAATCATTTACACAATATTTCCGCCTGCCAGAAAAATCCACCCCCCCCAACCACCATATAACTGATGTACTAGCATTTCTTTAGGTGCAAATATCACAGAATAACATTACAAAACATCTCTGACAAAGCATGATCATAATGTAAGACATTTTTATTTTGTTAATGTCAGGGTTTTCCCTAATTTGTCAAAATGCCTGTGGCGGTGGGGGCGTGGTCAATATGACATCATCACATGATTTGCTATGATGCATATATTCTTCAAAAAGGCAAAAAAAATTTGAATATACACTACCGTTCAAAAGTTTGGGGTCACATTGAAATGTCCTTATTTTTGCAGGAGAAGCACTGTACTTTTCAATGAAGATAACTTTAAACTAGTCTTACCTTTAAAGAAATACACTCTATACATTGCTAATGTGGTAAATGACTATTCTAGCTGCAAATGTCTGGTTTTTGGTGCAATATCTACATAGGTGTATAGAGGCCCATTTCCAGCAACTGTCACTACAGTGTTCTAATGGTACAATGTGTTTGCTCATTGGCTCAGAAGGCTAATTGATGATTAGAAAACCCTTGTGCAATCATGTTCACACATCTGAAAACAGTTTAGCTCGTTACAGAAGCTACAAAACTGACCTTCCTTTGAGCAGATTGAGTTTCTGGAGCATCACATTTGTGGGGTCAAGTAAACGCTCAAAAGGGCCAGAAAAAGAGAACTTTCATCTGAAACTCGACAGTCTATTCTTGTTCTTAGAAATGAAGGCTATTCCACAAAATTGTTTGGGTGACCCCAAACTTTTGAACGGTAGTGTATATTTAAAACAAATCTGTTATTAAGTATGGTATTAACATATATATTTTTCTTACATAATATCGTTTTGTCCCATTTTTAAATTGTTGCTGCTTATTGTACAACCTACTTTGTTGAGAATTGTTTTTGTTTTTTTTAAGAGATTTGTCCAATCCTTTTAGTCACTCTTTTTTTAAATAAAAACAGACTGGCAACAAATCTAATATCTATTTCTGGTCTTACTGCCGACAGTACTGTTTTAAAGACTCTGTATATATTCTGTCGCGCCATGTCCGTGATGAAAAGCGAGCTGCAGAGAGCCTGACGTCACATTTGCTTCATGTTGCTGGGAGTCGTTCTCTCATTAAAAGCCGCCAGTGCCATGTTAAATTGTGAAGATGGCTGTTCGCGGGTATATCTCGAATATGTTAAAGTACGTCCACAGCTCGGACATGCTGCCTCCGCTCCAGACAACCCTGTACGTATGGTTGGTGTTAATGTGTATGTTAGTGTGTTGTGGTTATGTGTGGTATGTGCGTTATTATCGCGTTCACTTTGACAGCCTTAATATCCGTCCATTTTCTACCGCTTGTCCCGTTCAGGGTCGCGGGGCTGCTGGAGCCTATCTCAGCTGCATTCAGTCGGAAGGCGGGGTACACCCTGGACAAGTCGCCACCTCATCGCAGGGCCAACACAGATAGACAGACAACATTCACACTCACATTCACACACTAGGGACCATTTAGTGTTGCCAATCAACCTATCCCCAGGTGCATGTCTTTGGAGGTGGGAGGAAGCCAGCGGGAACCCACGCAGTCACGGGGAGAACATGCAAACTCCACACAGAATGATTCCGAGCGCAGGATCGAACCCAGGACCTTTGTATTGTGAGGCAGACGCACCAACCCCTTTTTCCACCGTGCTGCCCCAGCCTTAATATATACAATGTAAATATGTATATATATATTTATATGTGTGTATATATGTATGTACATATACGTATACATGTACATATATATATACAAACCAATTCTCACAATGTATTATTTAGTATAATAATTCTAATGAAAGTTTTTCATAACAGGTTACAGGTTAGAATTTCTCCAATTGGTTGCATGGAGATGGCCTAAAACTTTTTTTTTGTTATTGTTAAGAATTTATATATATATATATATATATATATATATATATATATATATATATATATATATATATATATATATATATATATATATATATATATATATATATATATATATATGGGACGGCGTGGCGAAGTTGGTAGAGTGGCAGTGCCAGCAATCGGAGGGTTGCTGGTTACTGGGGTTCAATCCCCACCTTCTACCATCCTAGTCACGTCCGTTGTGTCCTTGGGCAAGACACTTCACCCTTGCTCCTGATGGCTGCTGGTAGCTTGATGCTAATATACATTGCCGTTGCTATTGACATGCTACTGATTAGCATTAGCGATTTTACATGGCGTTATAACTCCTTCAAATTTGTTAGTGAAAACTACAACTAAGATGCACATTACCATATATATATATACATATATATATAAAATAAACAATTCTTAACAATAAAAAAAAAAGTTTTAGGCCATCTCCATGCAACCAATTGGAGATATTCTAACCTGTAACCTGTTGTGAAAAACTTTCATTAGAATTATTATACTAAATAATACATTTCGAGAATTGGTTTGAATCGAGAATCGATTCTGAAACAAATCATCACCCCTGGAATCGAGTTATTCGATAACTAGGTGCCCAAACAGATTCACCTTGTTACTCATTAATTAATTCTAATGTTGTATCAATTACCTTTGCTTAATATTAAGTGAATTAAAATAAAATTAAAATTAAACAAAAAAGGGAAAATTGGAAAGTTTCACTGTATGTTCATTCAACAACGGAACAAGAACCCCACAATAAAAAGACATGTAATGAAAAACCAAGTAAACCCACCTCTGGTGTGACGTCTCTTGGCGCAAAACCGGTACCGCCCGTGGTTAAAATGAGGTTAAGCTCCTTTTCGTCGCACCAGTCCACCAGAGTTTCCTGTTGGTACATTAAGTTACACACGTTAGCACCAGGAACATTTTTTTTTTGCAAAGGATGCTATAGTTCCATAAATGCTAGTTTACCTTGATTTCATCTATTTCATCTGGCACTATCTTGTAGGCCACAATCATACCACCCAACCTGAAAACAGAACACAGACAGACAATAAGTGAGTGCACTCTCACATTAAATTAAAACAGCATCAGCAGGAGGAACAAAATGTAAGTATGATGTTGTGAAATAATAGTAGCAATAATACTGTAGTAAATAAGTGTGCTTGAAGAGGAAAGTGTGAGCAAATTAGCCTTTTTCATGTGGAACATTTTAGAGCTGTGCCGTTTGTGGCATTAAAATTGTATTTTGTGTAATCGTTCCCAATTGTCTGCCAGTTAGTTAGTTAGTTGGTGAGCAAGATAAAAATTCAAAAAGTTATGGCCAGAATTTTATGAAACGTTTAGAAAATGTATGAGATAAGTAAGAACTGATTAGAATTTGGCCTGTTCCGGATCATTTCTACTACTTTACCTTACAATTATGTTTGTATGTGCGCTGATGACCCCGCAGAGAAACATTTTTATTCAACTTTCAAATTAGGGATGTTTCGATCAGGGTTTTATGTCGCAAAACGGATCATCCATGAGTGGCACCGGGAAAATCCTGCTGGTCCGACCAGGCACCGTTTCACACAAAATCCACGATGGATGTTATGGTACCTGGGTTGTGTGTGAAGTCACGCCTGCTGAGCTATCTCTTCACACTTTGCGGTCACTCCAGCAGCACTGAGAACGCACTCAGCCAAAGTACCATTAGGTAACGTTGCAATTTTCAATTCCAATAAGAAAATTGACTCAAAAAGTGCTCCCAGGTAAGTAAAGAAAGACTTCATTTTTACAAGCTTGATGCTAATATACATTGGCGTTGCTATTGACATGCTACTGATTAGCATTAGCGATTTTGCATGGCGATTTCAACTCCTTCAAATTTGTTAGTGAAAACTACAACTAAGATGCACGTTACCATCAAACAGCTGGTGCGTGATAAGTACAATACCTTTTAATAAGTACACTTTTAGGGCGCAACAACAAACAAGATTAAGCAAAGACTGAACTAACCAGCCAACACACTGTAAACTATTCACTACTGCCATCTAACGTCTTGGACTTGCAACTGTAATTGCAACCTAGTCAGAACTGTCATAATAAAACAAGATATAACAACTGATATAACATGTAACCAAATATTAACATTGCTGTATGTATACTTTTGACCCGGCAGATTTGGTCACATTTTCAGTAGAGCCATAATAAATTCATAAAAGAACCAAACTTCATGAATGTTTTTTGTGACCAACAAGTATGTGCTCCAATCACTCTATCACAAAAAAATAAGAGTTGTAGAAATTATTGGAAATTCAAGACAGCCATGACATTATGTTCTTTACAAGTGTATGTAAACTTTTTATCGCGACTGTATATACCAGGGGTGTCCAAACTTTTTCCAGCAAGGGCCGCGTACAGAAAAGTTGAAGGCTCTCGGGGCCACTTTGTACTTTTTTGTACATTCAAGACCCGAAAACCTCCTACATGCCAGTTATTATTAGTTTTTTTAATTTTGCATGATTTCCTGTCCAGCGCTCTTATTTTTTGTTGCACGTCCTTTTTTCCTCCATTGGCCAGCTGAGCGCTGGCGCCGTCACCTGTCGCTGGTTGCCAATCAGGATGCTTTTGGGGACTGGATTATTTTGCTTTGTACCTCAACGTTGTATCTTTGCACTTCATACGTCTCTTTTCCATTTGTGCACCTGCCTTTCTCTGGTAAAGAAGACTTATTTTCTGCACTTGCCTGCCGTCTCTGCACACCGGAGTGCCTAACGTAACAAAAACTAATACAATGTAGTTGAAGCAATTATTCTCATGATTTAATTCTTTATCAATATTAGTATGATTATTACATAATAAGGCTTATTAGCACACTCAAAATCTTACCATTACCATTCTTTTCTGCACTTGCCTGCCGTCTCTGCATCCCGGAGTGCATACATAAAACGAAACGTAACAAAAAACTAGTACAATGTAGTTCAATCTATTCATCTTATAATTAGTCTTTATCAATACTTATTATCATTAATATTTAGCTTTCGCAAACTCAAAATCTTACCATATCTTGCAAGAAATGTGTACATATGTTCATCAAACACCATGTAAAAGACGCACAGGTTAACAGCAATTTTGGTTTTTAGGTCTCATTTTGGGGGAATTTAGTCTGGTTCCATTTCTCCTAAGCACAAATTGTATTTTGCCGGTGTCGCGGGCCAATTAAAAACGAGCTGCGGGCCGCAAATGGCCCCTGGCCCACACTTTGGACACCCCTGGTATATACATATATATTTTTAATTATATTTATTTTTATATTTAAAAATATAAATGTTTTCTTTATTAAAAAAAAAAAGTTAATCCAAATGCTGCTAAGTTTCCTTGAACTCCGACTCTTTTTCTAGTCCAGTTGCCATTCGGGTGGCCCGCAGGTGCACAGTGAGTGATTGCCGGCGCTATATTTGTGTGTGCGTACAAAACGGCTCTCAAACGAACGGCTCACGACGTGGAATCGGTTGTCATCGATCACTTAAAAGAGCCGTTCAAAAGACTCGATTTGATCGCGAACGTCACATCTCCAGCATTGACACAGACTTGGATGCGACACAAAAAGTGTGTTGTAAAGAAAGGAGACAGAAAGCTAAAAGGCAATAGGCGGAGAGGACGACTAATGCCCTTAAAAAATGTCCTCCAGGATGGAGGAAGAGCCCACTGAAGAGGAAGATGCTGATGCAGTCGAGCCCTTGCGACCTCTTGTGGTCACATTGAGAATGGCATCTCCCCTGTGAAACAACCCTGGGCTCAAGGTGAAGTGTGAGCACAGTAACCAGCAGCACCCATCCTTGTTGTCGCTATTTGTGGAAGAGCATCATGTTTCCCCTCCGTGACAGCCGCTTAAACGCCATGATACCCCCCAACTCTGGGAACACTAAGCCTTTCAGACGCTTGCACCCACACAGAAGCTGACTTGTCGCAAGAATAAATATATCTGCACCCGGGAAATAGTGTCAAAGGTGTTTGATTCTGATAAAAGAGACTATTTAAAGTGGCGGCATCCCACCAAAAAAACTGACACACACCCTTGCTGAAATTGTAATGTGCATTGGCCGGAGGACGGACATTTCTCTACATATGCAAGTTTGTGTGAGCACTCACCCTATATTTGTGTGTGTGTGTGTGTGTGTTACACCTCGGGAGAGTAAAGGAGCTGTCAAGACAAATCACCTCTCTCCCTCTCCTGGGGTTTTTATGGCGCTCTGTTTCAGCCCAAATGAAAATATGCTCAACACAAATAACGAGGGTTCCTTCCCACTGTTTCCTAGGCAACCCCTCCTGTCTGAAGCTTCTAGTTGCCGTGGCGTTCATCACGAGTGTGTGTGTGTGTGTGTGTGAGTGTGAGAGGGAGTTTGTGCGCGCCTGTGACTGTTTGCGCTTCTTTTTTCAGTGTTTGTCGCGATCGTGGATGGTATTTTTGGCTGAGGAAATTGACTGGTCTAGCGACATTTAGCCAACACGTCTGTGCATATTCACGTCAACAAACACTGATAATGGAACATTTTACATCAGGGGTGTCCAAACTTTTTCACATTGGGCTACAAAAAATTGGCCAGGGGCTGAGAGCCGACTGCATGTAAAGTAACTATATACAGACCCCGTTTCCATATGAGTTGGGAAATTGTGTTAGATGTAAATATAAACGGAATACAATGATTTGCAAATCATTTTCAACCCATATTCAGTTGAATATGCTACAAAGACAACATATTTGATGTTCAAACTGATAAACATTTTTTTTGTTGCAAATAATCATTAACTTTAGATTTTGATGCCAGCAACACGTGACAAAGAAGTTGGGAAAGGTGGAAACAAATACTGATAAAGTTGAGGAATGCTCATCAAACACTTATTTGGAACATCACACAGGTGAACAGGCAAATTGGGAACAGGTGGGTGCCATGATTGGGTATAAAAGTAGATTCCATGGAATGCTCAGTCATTCACAAACAAGGATGGGGCGAGGGTCACCACTTTGTCAACAAATGCGTGAGCAAATTGTTGAACAGTTTAAGAAAAACCTTTCTCAACCAGCTATTGCAAGGAATTTAGGGATTTCACCATCTACGCTCCGTAATATCATCAAAGGGTTCAGAGAATCTGGAGAAATCACTGCACGTAAGCAGCTAAGCCCGTGACCTTCAATCCCTCAGGCTGTACTGCATCAACAAGCGACATCAGTGTGTAAGGGATATCACCACAGGAACACTTCAGAAACCCACTGTCAGTAACTACAGTTGGTCGCTACATCTGTAAGTGCAAGTTAAAACTCTCCATTGCAAGGCGAAAACCGTTTATCAACAACACCCAGAAACGCTGTCGGCTTCGCTGGGCCTGAGCTCATCTAAAATGGACTGATACAAAGTGGAAAACTTAACTTACACATCTGTGAAGGCGCCATTAATGCTGAAAGGTACATACAGGTTTTGGAGCAACATATGTTGCCATCCAAGCAACGTTACCATGGACGCCCCTGCTTATTTCAGCAAGACAATGCCAAGCCACGTGTTACATCAACGTGGCTTCATAGTAAAAGAGTGCGGATACTAGACTGGCCTGCCTGTAGTCCAGACCTGTCTCCCATTGAAAATGTGTGGCACATTATGAAGCCTAAAATAGCACAACGGAGACCCCCGGACTGTTGAACAGCTTAAGCTGTACATCAAGCAAGAATGGGAAAGAATTCCACCTGAGAAGCTTCAAAAATGTGTCTCCTCACTTCCCAAACGTTTACTGAGTGTTGTTAAAAGGAAAGGCCATGTAACACAGTGGTGAACATGCCCTTTCCCAACTACTTTG
>NC_084753.1:13210380-13263582 GCF_033978785.1 Entelurus aequoreus | reverse complement strand
GAAGGCTGCAGCAGAAAAGGGTCCCCAGTCGTCTTGGACTCCATGCCACTGGACCCTGACCCGATTCTGTCAAGGACCGTGTGGTGACTGTCTGTGCACCAGTCTCCCCACGTAAAGCAAAGTCCCGAACAGGCATCCTCCATAAAGGGATACACCGCTTCCAGGAGGATCGTCATACTCGTTCGAGTGACCGCCGAGAAAGAAGAAATACCGTCCAATCCTAGTCTTAAAACGGTGCAAACTTGGGACTGTGAATGTTTGGGCACCACGTGATTCGATTCGACTCTTGGGGGTAACGTTTAATAAAATCATACCCAAACATTTAATAAAGTCAAATACAAATAAGGCAACAAGAGAAGTACCCCACACTCTAAAGTAAATCTGTACAGCAGATATGATCATCTACACCAGGGGTGTCAAACTCATTTTAGATCGGGGGCCACATGGAGGAAAATCTACTCCCAAGTGGGCCGAACTGGTAAAATCACGGCACGATAACTTAAAAATAAAGACAACTCCAGATTGTTTTCTTTGTTTAAAAATAGAACAAGCACATTCTGAAAATTTAAATCATCATCATTTTTTTTTTACACTTACATAATAGTATTCAATCTTTATTTGTCGTTATTTATATTTTCTGAATAAATTACGTGATAACGCCCACCAGTCATTGGTGTTAATTTTAAATCTATCAAGATAAAAAAAAAAATATCAAAATCAAATTACAGGATGTCATTCATGTAGTTTGATCATTTTCATGTGGTTCATTTGTTGTACATATGTTGCATTATCTGCAAAGATAGACACATTTAGAACAGCTGTTTCTTTCATTCCAAAATTTCAGGTACATTTTTATACTTCGCAAACTCATCCCGCGGGCCGGATAAAGATTATTTTGTCACACACACACTAGGTGTGGTGACACTTGTCCTTCTGCATTTGACCCATCCCCTTGTTCACCCTCTGGCAGGTGAGGGGAGCGAGTGAGCAGCAGCGGTGGCCGCGCCCGGGAATCATTTTGGTGATTTAACCCCCAACTCCAACACTTGATGCTGAGTGCCAAGCAGGGAGGCAATGGGTCCCATTTTTATAGTCTTTGGTATGACTCGGCCGGGGTTTGAACTCACGATCTACCGATCTCAGGGCGGACACTCTAACCACAAGGCCACTGAGCAGGTGTTCGCGGGCCTGATCCGGCCCTCGAGCCGTACGTATGACACCCCTGATCTACACCAACAATATGATTTGCCTAAGTGGCTGGACAGGACATGTCAGATAAATAAATAAATAGTTTTTTTTTTATCGATTACCGTATTTTTAGGACTATAAGTCGCAGTTTTTTTTAAATCGATTACCGTATTTTTAGGACTATAAGTCGCAGTTTTTTTCATAGTTTGGCCGGGGGTGCGACTTATACTCAGGAGCGACTCGTGTGAAATTTTTAACACATTACCGTAAGATATCAAATAATATTATTAAGCTCATTCACGTAAGAGACTAGACCAGGGGTGGGCAATTAATTTTTACCGGGGGCCGCATGAGCAACCCGAGCACTGCTGGAGGGCCACATCGACAATATTTCAATTAAATTTTGCTCAATATTATTTTTGATATATACCGTAAGATACATAATAATTATAATAATAATTAATAATAATAGTAATACTTCAACATAGTGTGTGTAACAGCATTCCATGACTAATATAAATAAATTAACATTAATAATAAATGACAGTAAAATAAGCACACGTATGACTGAGGAGTCATAGTGTAACTTTGTGTGGTTTTTGAGTTGTCCGACTTTTTGTTGTGGCCGTAAACGCACCAGTGGTTTAGTGTATGCGTGTTGGTGACAGATGACAAGTTGGTTTTGGCCTGGTTTGTACGGCAGAAAATGACTAGTTTTTCGAGATAGAAGTGTTTTACTTATGTTTTTGGGTGTGGTTATGTCCGAATACAAACAGTTTTGCTCAATAAAGTGATCGATATAATTCCTGGCCTCGAAGCATCTGGATAGACGTTACAATAATTGAACGGTGTTCAATTGAACGGTGTTGACGAACACCGTTAGGGCCGCTTGTTGTCACTGTCACTCAAAGTTGCATTGCATAATTACATAGAATAAATATGTTTATTTTGTTTAGAATTCAGATGGGATTTGATTTGGTGCGGGGCATATATTTGCTGCGCGCAGCAGACGCTTGAGCAGTGCGCAATTGCGCAGGCACGCACCTTAGAAGGAACGTTGCTTTGCAGTCCATGTCTTGTTGGAAACACGCCATTCTTCATCAACTTTTCTCTTTTTAGCGTCTCGGGTGTAAACCGTGCATCACTTGTCGCTGCATGTGCACCTTCACTCGCAGGTTTACACACGGACACACGCCCATAAATAATACTTTTCAAAATAAAAGCAGCACAGTTGTATTGCGCGCACGACATAGATGTGTTTTCAACTTTATTTTGTAATTAATGATTGCAGCTGTTCACATTCACTCACAATCACGCACACGCATACGTCACACGGAAGTAATACAAATAACGATTTTCAAAACAAAAGCAGCACTGTTGTATTGCACACTCGACATAGATACTTTTAAAATTTATTTTGTAATTTATAATTGGCCTCACGCGGCCGGACAGGGACGCACAAAGGCCAGATGCGGCCCGCGGGCCGCAGAATGCCCAGGTCTGGACTAGACGTATAAGATTTCATGGGATTTAGCGATTAGGAGTGACAGATTGTTTGGTAAACGTATAGCATGTTCTATATGTTATAGTTATTTGAATGACTCTTACCATAATATGTTACGTTAACATACCAGGCACGTTCTCAGTTGGTTATTTATGCCTCATATAACGTACACTTATTCAGCCTGTTGTTCACTATTCTTTATTTATTTTAAATTGCCTTTCAAATGTCTATTCTTGGTGTTGGGTTTTATCAAATACATTTCCCAAAAAATGCGACTTATATATGTTTTTTTCCTTCTTTATTATGCATTTTGGGCGGTGCGACTTATACTCCGGAGCGACTTATACTCCGAAAATATAATTACAAATATTTATAAATAAAAATCGTGATTAATTCTAAATCTTTTTTTTTTTTTGACACGCCTGGCGTGAACCCACACCACCCCCTTCAACATCAGGTGTGAGCCACATGATTCATCCGGCGGTCACAAGTCTGACGGGGAGGGAGATAAATACGATGAGATGAATCGGAAAAAGGACGGATGATGCGGCGAGGAGCCTGACACGGAGGTGGCCCAACGTGCACAGACTTGCACATTTCCCAAAAATAGATGAAAATGAAGCACATTGGGGAGGGGGGTGGGGGGGTGGGGGGGTGGGGGTGTTGCTTGATGATGATGATGCTGGGGGAAAAAAAGAAGTAAAAAGTGGTGGACAAGGCTGCAAATGTCACCATGGCGCTCCCCGTGAAGTGCTGTGATCCATGAACAGGGGGTGGAGGGTGGGGGCTGACAGGTGAAGCAAGAATGGTGTAAACGATGGAAAGTACACAGAGGGAAGGGGGGGGGGGGGGGGGGGAGTTATGAAAAATAAAATGAAGGGAGACGTTTTTAGGTGGAGGGGGCGGTGCACAGGAGGGGTGGTGCGGGACGTTGCTCTGGCAAATAAACGGGAGAGTGCTGACATTTGCACATCCAGGCCAGTTTGAAAAAGAAGGACGGAGAGAGAGAGAGAGAGAGAGAGAGAGAGAGAGAGAGAGAGAGAGAGAGAGAGAGAGAGAGAGAGAGAGAGAGAGGAAGAACAAAAGAGGATGAGGGAGGAAAACGGGGAGCATCACATGCCGTAAAAGTGTGTAAGGGGGAGACTTCCTTCATGACTGCAGTGCTCCACACACACACACACACACACACACACACACACAACACACACACACACACACACACACACACACACACACACACACCACACACACACACACACACACACACACACACACACACACACACACACACACACACGCACACACACACACACACACCATAGCCCTCCTCAGTCTTTCTCTCCCAGCTACCCCTTGATCTAAAAATAGCCATTCCTTTTTTCCTACAAGAGGCAGCAACCATTTCGAACCAATCAACGTGCTCTGTCAGAGGCGTGTGTGCCCACCTCTTACCCACATGTGTGCGGCAAGGGGAACCCCTGGCTGAAAATATGAAAAGCCCCCCCCTCAGCGCCCAACAGTTGTAGAAATTGCGTAAAAAGGCGACCCCTTCTTGGAAGACACGGGCACAAATATGGTGGGGCAAGAGCGTAAGCGGTGGAGAAGAGAAGTGAGTAGGGGAGTGGCTCCGGCTGAAGGAGGCTTCAAAGGGAATATTAAGATGGGAGTGGAGATGAAGACAGGAGAAGATGGAGTGAGCGTGGAGAGCAGAAGACACAGAAAGGATTGATTGCTCCGCCCACCTGTCCCCCAGGTAAATGCGTGGCTGGGAAACATCAAGAGTTTGGCCCGCAGAACACCCGACTCCGAAAGACTGCAGTGACCCTTCATCCTCTAGAGCGCGGGTCGGCCCACTGCGGCTCTTTAGCGCCGCCCCTAGTGGCTCCCTGGAGCTTTTTAAAAATGTATGAAAATTAATTTTTGGATATTTGAATATGGATTCTGTAGGAGGACAAACATGACACACACCTCCCCTACTTGCTAGAAAACACACTGTTTATGTGTGAGTTTATGCTTTACTGATGAGAGTATTTGGCAAGCGCCGGTTTCGTCCTACTAATCTCGGAGGTCCTTGAACTCACCGTAGTTGTGTGGACTGTGACGCAACAGTTTGTTTACATGTATAACTTTCTCCAACGCTACCACAGAAAGACGTATTTTATGCCACTCCACCTTTGTCTCATTTTGTCCACTAAATGTTTTATACCAGTGGTTCTTAACCTGGGTTCGATCGGATCCTAGGGGTTCGGTGAGTCGGCCTCAGGGGTTCGGCGAGCCTCCGCCGCGGAGGTCAAGACACACCTGACTCATCGTGTAAATAAAAACTTCTCCCTATCGGTGTATTATGGATACCCCAAAACAATGGGGGGCGCCTTGGTCGGGGGTGGTTGGGGGCGTGATTGGGGCGGGGGGCGTGGTTAAGAGGAGAGTAT
The DNA here is from genome assembly GCF_033978785.1 of Entelurus aequoreus. Classification (NCBI taxonomy): domain Eukaryota; kingdom Metazoa; phylum Chordata; class Actinopteri; order Syngnathiformes; family Syngnathidae; genus Entelurus; species Entelurus aequoreus. The sequence goes on along the minus strand of NC_084753.1, from coordinate 13,258,458 downwards.
ATTTACAGCTAGAATTCACCAACTCAAGTATTTCATATATATATATATATATATATATATATATATATATATATATATATATATATATATATATATATATATATATATATATATACATATATATATACTTGACTTTCAGTGAATTCTAGCTATATATATATATATATATATATATATATATATATATATATATATATATATATATATATATATATATATATATATATATATATATTTTATTATATATATAAATAAAATAAATACTTGAATTTTAGTGTTCATTTATTTACACATATACACACACACACACACACACAACACTCATCTACTCATTGTTGTACTTGAAAGTACAATGCTTTAAGGGTTGAATTGTCCATCCTCTTTCTATTCTCTGTCACTATTTTTCTAACCATGCTGAACACCCTCTCTGATGATGCATTGCTGTGTGGCACGCACAAAAGTGCTTTCATCAAATGCACGAGAGTGTGGAATCTTCCATCTCTCCCTAGCATGGCCCAAAACCGGTCAATCCTTGCTTCCTGGGGAAGATCTTCCCTGGCAAGCAATTGGTACTCCAGTACTTGTACCCGGAGGCTGGTCAGGTCCAATCGCAGCTGCGGCAGACTTTTTTTTTTGGGGGGCGTGGCCTCCAGCTCCGGCTGAATACTGGGAGTTTGTCGGGAGAAAATCTCTGTCGGGAGGTTGTCGGGAGAGGCGCTGAATATCGGGATTCTCCCGCTAAAAACGGGAGGGTTGGCAAGTATGGTGGAGTGCTAATCAGGCATATTTGGTCAGTACATGACCAAGTTAATCGATGCTAACATGCTATTTAGGCTAGCTGTATGTACATATTGCATCATCATGCCTCGCTTGTAGGTATATTTGAGCTCATTTAATTTCCTTTACTTATGTCCTCTGTGTATTTAATTTATATTTGCATGTCTCATGACACATTATCTGTATGTAATATTGGCTGCATTTCTGATAGTTGTTTGTGTGTCATGTTGTTCCAGACCACAGCAAATGTTACCCAGCTTGCAAAGATTGTAATAAATCCATTAGAAGAAGACGCCCTGCCGTTTCCTTTAACTTGGACACACACATCTATACCTTTGGCCATTCTAAGCCAGTCATTTATGAGAGTTATCTCACCCTCTGAGAAGCCTCCGTTTTTACTAGTGTTTTCCAATGTTGTAAAAATATGTAGAATAAATATTACATTTCAACATTTCTGGCAAAAAAGATTTGTGTCAGCCTGCGATACATAGTCATTTTGATAGTAGGCTAATATAGCTAATATAGACACTTACATCATGTGTTGCCTTCATTATAACACATACCGTATATAAGGCTTTTAGTTTTTCGCGGCTAGTGGTTAGAGTGTCCGCCCTGAGATCGGTAGGTCGTGAGTTCAAACCCCGGCCGAGTCATACCAAAGACTATAAAAATGGGACCCATTACCTCCCTGCTTGGCACTCAGCATCAAGGGTTGGAATTGGGGGTTAACTCACCAAAAATGATTCCCGGGCGCGGCACCGCTGCTGCTCACTGCTCCCCTCACCTCCCAGGGGTTTGGAACAAGGGGATGGGTGTGTGACTATCAGTGGTACTTTAACTTTAAAGTTGTCCCAATTTTGGTACCAGTATCAAAATGTATTTCGATACTTTTCAAAATAACGGGGACCACAACAAATTGGCCTAACTTTAACATATAATCTTATAATACACTAAACATACATTTCTTATTGGAAGAATAATTTGGTCATTAATTTAAATAGTGACCATACTAGACAACCTCTCTTTTAGTAGTAAGTAAGCAAACAAAGGCTCCTAGTTGGCTGCTGATGTATAGTAACATATTGTGCCATTTCTGCTTGTATTATTTTGTCAAAATAATGAGGGACAAGCGGTAAAAAATGGATTATTAATCTACTTGTTTGTGTACTGGTAATATCTGCTTTCTTTCTGTTTAACTTGTTCTGTCTACACTTCTGTTCAAATTGTATAAGCACTCATTCTTCTGTTTACATAAGACACCACACAATTGAGAATCAATCCAATACCAAGTAGTTACAGGATCATAAATTGGTCATAATTAAAGTTTTCTTGTGTCCAGGAAGTTTATAAACAAAAAAAAAGACAAAATATTTTGTGATAATGAAAAATATGGACGTAATCATTTAAATATCGACTATGTACGCCTCTTGTGCTTGGTATCGTCACAGTCAATGTCTGTGCATATAGACCAGGGATGTCAAACGTACGGCCCGAGGGCCGGATCAGGCCCGCAAACAGGTTTTATCCGGCCCGCGGGATGAGTTTGCTAGGTATATAAAATTAACCTGAAATTTTGGAATGAAAGAAACAGCTGTTCTAAATGTCTCCACTGGATGTCGCAATAGCAATTATTTGTATCTTTGTAGATGATGTTACATATGTACAAAATAAACCACGTTAGTACATCAGTCGAGGAAAATGATCAAACTAAATAAATAACATCCTGTAATTTGATTTTGATATTTTTAAAAATCTTGATAGATTGAAAATTAACACCAATGAGTTGATGAACATTGATTAACATTATCACATAATTTATTCAGAAAATATAAATAACGACAAATAAAGATAGAATACCATTAGCCGCAACATGTAAATGTAAAAAAAACAACAAAAAACATTATGATTTGTACATTTTCAGAATGTGTTTGTTCTATTTTTAAACAAAGAAAACAATCTGAAGTTGTCTTTATTTTTGCTTGCTTGTGTTGCTTGACAAATACACCAGGGGTGTCAAACGTACGGCCCGAGGGCCGGATCAGGCCCGCGAACAGGTTTTATCCGGCCCGCGGGATGAGTTTGCTAGGTATATAAAATTAACCTGAAATTTTGGAATGAAAGAAACAGCTGTTCTAAATGTCTCCACTGGATGTCGCAATAGCAATTATTTGTATCTTTGTAGATGATGTTACATATGTACAAAATAAACCACATGTTAGTACATCAGTCGAGGAAAATGATCAAACTACATAAATAACATCCTGTAATTTGAATTTGATATTTTTTTTTAATCTTGATAGATTGAAAATTAACACCTATGAGTTGATGAACATTGATGAACATTATCACATAATTTATTCAGAAAATATAAATAACGACAAATAAAGATAGAATACCATTAGCCGCAACATGTAATTGTAAAAAAAACAACAACAAAAAACATTATGATTTGTACATTTTCAGAATGTGCTTGTTCTATTTTTAAACAAAGAAAACAATCTGAAGTTGTCTTTATTTGTAAGTTATTGTGCCGTGATTTTACCAGTCCGGCCCACTTGGGAGTAGATTTTTCTCCATGTGGCCCCCCATCTAAAATGAGTTTGACACCCCTGATATAGACCCATCCATTTGTTTACATTCAGGAGCGCTAGCTTGCTGTTAGCTATTGTCTCCTATGGTGTGTAGTGAAGCATGTTTAGCTGTTCCTCATCTTGCAGGGATGATACTTGTAAGAAACTTACTTTATTTGTCGCCATGGAGGCAAGGATTAGTGATTTAGAAGTAGCTACAACAATGCCGACTGCGGATGGACGTTAGCCGCTAGCTCGCTACACTGCAAAAAGTCAGTGTTCAAAATCAAGAAAAAAAATACAAAAATTAGGGGTATTTTATTTGAACTAAGCTAAATTATCTGCAATAGAACAAGAACATTTGGCTTGTCAAGACTTTCCAAAACAAGTAAAATTAGCTAACCTCAATGAACCCAAAATACCATAAAATAAGTATATTCTCACTAATAACAACTGTACTACTATATGAGTACGTATTTTGTGTTGTTTCATTGAAAATAAAACAGCAAAGTCCATTTGGCTGTTGTCTGTTTTAATTATGAGACACAATTGTGTCAAAGTCATGATTTTTTTTTTTTACATGCTTGAAATAAGAAATTATTACTTTAAAAAAGTAGTTTTATACTTGTGAGTGTTGATGACACAGCTTTGCAACAGTTGCTATTCTGGTTCCAAGCATGTTTTACTCAATATAGGTCATCAAATCTCAGCAACAAGCTGTAATATCTTACTGAGATCATTTAGGACCAAAACCCTTAAAACAAGTAAAACACTCTAACATAAAATCTGCTTAGTGAGAAGAATGATCTTATCAGACAGAAAATAAGCAAATATCACCCTTATTTGAGATATTTCATCTTACTTAGATCTCAGTTTTTGCAGTGTTTATAGCTTCATCTTTATCCTTGTTTTTTTAAGCCAAAATGCATCTATTCTTCCTTTTTTTGTCCCCACATGTGTCTTACTCCGTGCGTGTGCGTTGTCTAACATGCGCATCATCTGCTCTTTTTTACCAGCAATGTCATGACGTGGCGCTGTCATCTCCAGAAAAAACAAAAACAAAAATACATGTATTTTTCAAAAGCAGTATAGTACCGTTTTAATTATGGGCCTGCTGCAATGCAAGCGCCCGTTCAGCATGCTAACACTAAAGTGCTAGCTTTTTGAGCTAATTTTGCATCCGTTTACCTTAGAGACATATAACTCGCTATGGGACACTTGTCAACTGCTAGCATGCTTATGTTAGCATGCTAACATGAAAGTGCTAACTTTTTTTTAGCTAATTGTACTTTTATTTCTCTAATTCCATAGCCATACAGCTTAATAATAATAATAATAATAATAATGGATTTGATTTATATAGCGCTTTACTAGACACTAAAAGCGCTTCACAGAGAAGTGAGACCCATCATTCATTCACACCTGGTGGTGGTAAGCTACTTTCATAGCCACAGCTGCCCTGGGGTAGACTGACGGAAGCCTGGCTGCCAGTTTGCGCCTACGGCCCCTCCGACCACCACCTATCATTCATTCATCATTCATTCACCAGTGTGAGCGGCACTGGGGGCAAGGGTGAAATGTCCTGCCCAAGGACACAACGGCAGCGATTTGGAGGGTAAGAGGCTGGGAGCGAACCGGCAACCCTCAGGTTTCTGGCACTTCCGCTCTACCCACTACGCAATTCCGCCCCTAATGTATGACCTTAAAGTCATATAACTTGGTATGTTACACAAGCTAACTAGTATGATGCTGGTGTCAGCTTGTTAGCATGCCAACTTTTTTTTAGCTAGTTTTGCTAACTTTTTAATATATTTTTACACTTTTTTTTCTATTTCCGTAGCCATACAACTTTGAGTCGTATAACTTGCTATATGAAACATGCTGACTGTTATCATGCTATCGTTAGCACACATGCTAAGTGTTAGCATTTTTATGTAAACATGCTACTGTTTTAGGCTAGCTCTGTGGCTCTTTTTGTACAGTTGCACTTAAAACTCACGCATTCAGACACTCGGCACCATCTGTAAAAAACTCTTGTGGATGTACCACCGGTCTGTGGTTGCCAGTGTTCTGTACTACATGGTAGTGTGCTGGGGGGGGGGGGGGGGGGGGGGGGGGGGGGGGGGGTCAGTACATCTAAGAAGGACAGCTCCAGACTGGAGAAACTGATCAGGTGGGCCTGTTCTACGATCGGAATAAAACTGGACTCACTGGTGACGGTGGGAGAGAAGAGGACTGTGGAAAAACTAGTGAGCATCCTGGATGATGTCAGTCACCCTCCGCATACCGTTATCAGAGGAGCCTGTTCAGGGCTAGACTGCTTCATCCCAAGTGCAGGACTAATAGACTCAAAAACTCCGTTGTCCCACACACCATTAGACTGTACAACTCATCTCTGGGGGGGGGGGGAGGGGGGTACTAGGATGACAGGGGATGCAAAACAGTAACAGTGCAATACTTTTTCATAACATCGTCACTACTGCCTAGTTTCTCCTTTTATATTCTTATTTTACCGTTATGTTTGTATTCTCATTGTTGCTTTTTATTTGTATTCTTATTGTAATATTTTTCTATTTTGTTTTTCCATTTATACCCCCATTATTTACTTTTTAAATTCGATCTCAATTCTGTACACTGCTGCTGGAATTTAAATTTTCCTGAGGTAACTCTCCTGAAGGAATCAATAAAGTACTATCTATCTAATAAGTACGGCGGCTTCCGGCAGAGGTTCAGGGCACAGATAGCAGGCCCATCAACATTTTCTAGTTTATTAGTACTGCTGTATTTAATTAGTACCTTTATACCGTACAACCTGAGTCATGGTAGATCTCTGCATGGATGCAGCTTTACTTGCCATATCTGAGACCGTGCACAGCAAAAAGTCAGTGTTCAAAAACAAGAAAAAACAAAACAAAAATTAGGGGTATTTTATTTGAACTAAGCTAAATTATCTGCCAATAGAACAAGAACATTTGGCTTGTCAAGACTTTCCAAAACAAGTAAAATTAGCTAACCTCAATGAACCCAAAAATACCTTAAAATAAGTATACCGTATTTCCTTGAATTGGCGCCGGGAATATAGTATTCGCCTGCCTAGAATTACAGCCGGGTCAAACTCGTTTCGCAAAATAATTAGCGCATGCTTGGCACTTCCGCCGGGTCAAATATGAGTCATTAAATGACTCCCGCCTCCAGGTGGTAGAGGGCGCTAGTGATCCTTCTTGCGACTACCAGTACTGCAGGAGACAGGTACTGCAGAAGAAGACAGCAAGCAGCAAGCATGCAGCAATTGTTTGCTTGCACTTTTAACATGGAGGATTACATATCTAAAATAAAACCGTTTTCTAAACTGGACTTTCAATCGAAGCAGGAGGTAATAATTAAAGGAATATCTCCAGAGACTTTTAAAATTGAAGAAAGATGAGAAAGACTGCCTTTGATCAGAAGCAGCTGCACATGGACCCATCTACAAGTAAAGGTAAGATCATAATAACGTTTTTTTTATTAAATGTGTTTTTCATGATAAGGTATGCGCCGGAGTGAGAAGAGGTTTTAAAATAATTAGAGCATGCTTGCTCATTCCGCATGGTTTTGGTAACCGCAGGAGTGAGAAGAGGTTTTAAATTAATTAGCGCCCCTGCGGCTATTCAAGGAAATACGGTATTCTCACTAATAACAACTGTACTACTATATGAGTACGTATATTCTATTGTTTCATTGAAAATAAAACAGCAAAGTCCATTTGGCTGTCATCTGTTTTAATATGAAACACAATTGTGTCAACGTCATGATTTTTTTTTTTACATGCTTGAAATAAGAAATTATTACTTTAAAAAAGTAGTTTTATACTTGTGATTCTAGTTTCAAGCATGTTTTACTCAATATAGGTCATCAAATCTCAGCAACAAGCTGTAATATCTTACTGAGATCATTTAGAACCAAAGTTAAAGTTAAAGTTAAAGTACCAATGATTGTCACACACACACTAGGTGTGGTGAAATTTGTCCACACACTTAAAGGCCTACTGAAATGAATTTTTTTTATTTAAACGGGGATAGCAGATCCATTCTATGTGTCATACTTGATAATTTCGCGATATTGCCATATTTTTGCTGAAAGGATTTAGTATAGAACAACGACGATAAAGTTCGCAACTTTTGGTCTCTGATAAAAAAAAGCCTTGCCCCTACCGGAAGTAGCGTGACGTAGTCAGTTGTTCACATCCTCATATTTTCCTATTGTTTTCAACGCAGCTACAGCGATTCGGACCGAGAAAGTGACGATTACCCCATTAATTTGAGCGAGGATGAAAGATTTGTGGATGAGGAACGTTAGAGTGACGGACTAGAATGCAGTGAAAAACATATATTTTTTCGCTCTGACCGTAACTTAGGTACAAGCTGGCTCATTGGATTCCACACTCTCTCCTTTTTCTATTGTGGATCACGGATTTGTAATTTAAACCACCTCGGATACTATATCCTCTTGAAAATGAGAGTCGAGAACGCGAAATGGACATTCACAGTGACTTTTATCTCCACGACAATACATCGGCGAAGCTCTTTAGCTACTGAGCTAACGTGATAGCATCTGGCTCAAATGCAGATAGAAACAAAATAAATAAATCCCTGACTGGAAGGATAGACAGAAGATCAACAATACTATTAAACCATGGACATGTAACTACACGGTTAATAATTCTCAGCCTGGCAAAGCTTAACAATGCTGTTGCTAACGATGCTGAAGCTAACTTAGCAACTTAGCAACCGGACCTCACAGAGCTATGATAAAACATTAGCGCTCCACCTACGCCAGCCAGCCCTCATCTGCTCATCAACACCCGTGCTCACCTGCGTTCCAGCGATCGACGACGCGACGAAGGACTTCACCCGATCACAGATGCGGTTGGCGGCTAGCATCGGCTAGCGCGTCTGCTATCCAAGTAAGTCCTCCTTATTGTGTTGCTGCAGCCAGCCGCTAATACACCGATCCCACCTACAACTTTCTTCTTTGCTATCTCCATTGTTCATTAAACAAATTGCAAAAGATTCACCAACACAGATGTCCAGAATACTGTGGAATTATGAAATGAAAACAGAGCTTTTTGTATTGGCCTCAATGGGGGAGCCATACCTCTGTTCTACTGGCTACGTCACGCGCATGCGTCATATCCAAAGGAGTTTTCAACCGGAAGTTTAGCGGGAAATTTAAAATTGCAATTTATAAGTTAACCCGGCCGTATTGGCATGTGTTGCAATGTTAAGATTTCATCATTGATATATAAACTATCAGACTGCGTGGTTGGTAGTAGTGGGTTTCAGTAGGCCTTTAAAATAAGTAAAACACTCTAACATAAAATCTGCTTAGTGAGAAGAATTATCTTATCAGACGGAGATTAAGCAAATATCACCCTTATTTGAGATACTTAATCTTACTTAGATTTTAGTTTTTGCAGTGTGTACTTCATCTTTAGACCGCAAACTGTAGTTGACGCTGACTCAACAGCGTCTCTGCTGGTTGCAGCCAAGTGCTGCACTTCATTTTGCCTCAAATCGAGATGTAAGCAACAATCAATCCCACACAATATAGAAAAGTATTTGTAATTGTCAGATAAATCCCATCCCTACTTCTATTGTGCACATATGTGATGCCTGATCTCCCCTGGATTCATTAGCAAATTGGCGTCTATGGCTGCTACCTGGGAGTGTAAGCGTATGTGAGGGCAGCAGCCTGCATGTCCCCAGGCAACAGCAGTGGGAGGGGAGCACTTCAGAAGCACAATGCAGGCCAGAATTGCTCACACATGAGATGCAGATGCGCTCAAACGGGAGCTCACACTGGCTGTTAAAGGGTTAATGGTTGAGCCATGTCAGGGCGTAGGAGATTAGGGCACAGGGGAAGAAGACACAGCAAAAAGTGCTCCGGGAGGTTGAAAGTCAATATGTGCATAGCAACCAACAACCAAAGACATGGCAAATCTATGAGTTACACCTTTTTAATCAACTGTGGAAATGATGACCTCATGTCTTAATATTGTATACTTTGAAAAAGTACAGAATTCTAACCATACTTATAGGCTGCAAAAACACGTGGAGGAAGTACTGTAACTGAGCTGGACAAAGTAGCGGTGCAGGAAATGTACACCTTGCAGAAACCTGAACAATAGCTCGGTTTTCTGCCATTGTTGTATTTAGTAACACACTTTAAGCCTGTTCTATATCCAAAGTGTAAATGCATTTCAATACTGCATGTCATTATTGGCTTTATTTTAACATGAACTCTTTTGATACATTAAACATACCTTCCTTATTGCAATCAAATAATAATTTTGGCATTAAATAAGAAGTGAACATTCTAGACCAGTGTTTTTCAACCTTTTTTGAGTCACATCTCTTGTTGATTGACAACAATAAAATAAATGAAACTATATTTTCCCTGACAGTAATAAAATAGCGCAGTGAGTGTCTACCTCACAGAAAGGCAACACGCAATTGTAGAGCATAAAGAAATCAGGGTTCAAATGGTAAAGTGTGTTTCTTCCACTAAGAATCATAAAAGGTAAGTAACACAAGCCTGTGCCTGCAGATGAATCATTAAGTTAAACAACTAATTTTGTCGTTTTCTTTGTATTTTCTTTTAAACTGTTGCCTCTTATAAAACGCTTTCTCGTCTGTCCGGTTGCTCTACGTCTGCTGTGGTCGCCGCTATTAACACTAGGTCTTAGCTTAGCAGCACAGGCAGCGTCGTACTGCTTCCGTAAATCTTCACAATGGTGAATGTTAAGGCGACTAATCAGATTTTATTGTGTGGAAGTTTGTCTTTTTCCTTCCCCATGGAATATGCATAGATATACAGAGAATTCCTCTCGCTGGCTGACATCACACGTCCGTCGACAGGCCTTTCAAAGAAGCACACTCAAAGTCACAGCTACAACAACACGTTCAGGTGCAAGGTTGGCCATCGACCATCAAATGGAACCGGGACTAACATTCGGATTCCCCAGGAATTGGTCAAATGTTTTCAGGTTTAGTCACATCTATTGTTGATTGACAAAAATAAAATAAATGAAAACTATATTTTCTCTGACAGTAATAAAATAGTGCAATGAATGTCTGCCTCACAGAAAGGCAACATGCAAGTGTGGAGCATAAATAAATCTGGGTTCAAATGGTAAAGTGTGTTTCTTCCACTAAGAATCATAAAAGGTAAGTAACACAAGCCTGTGCCTGCAGATGAATCAGTAAGTTAAATAAACAACTAATTTTGTCGTTTTCTTTGTATTTTCTTTTAAACTGTTGCCTCTTATAAAACGCTTTCTCATCTGTCCGGTTGCTCTACGTCTGCTGTGGTCGCCGCTATTAACACTAGGTCTTAGCTTAGCAGCACAGGCAGCGTCGTACTGCTTCCGTAAATCTTCACAATGGTGAATGTTAAGGCGACTAATCCGTTTTTATTGTGTTGAAGTTTGTCTTTTTCCTTCCCTGTGTTATATGCATAGATACACAGAAAATTCCTCTCGCTGGCTGACATCACACGTCCGTCGACAGGCCTTTCAAAGAAGCACACTCAAAGTCACAGCTACAACAACACGTTCAGGTGTAAGGTTGGCCATCGACCATCAAATGGAACCGGGACTAACATTCGGACTCCCCAGGAATTGGTCAAATGTTTTCAGGTGTAGTCATATCTATTGTTGATTGACAAAAATAAAATAAATGAAAACTATATTTTCTCTGACAGTAATAAAATAGTGCAGTGAATGTCTGCCTCACAGAAAGGCAACATGCAAGTGTGGAGCATAAATAAATCTGGGTTCAAATGGTAAAGTGTGTTTCTTCCACTAAGAATCATAAAAGGTAAGTAACACAAGCCTGTGCCTGCAGATGAATCAGTAAGTTAAATAAACAACTAATTTTGTCGTTTTCTTTGTATTTTCTTTTAAACTGTTGCCTCTTATAAAACGCTTTCTCATCTGTCCGGTTGCTCTACGTCTGCTGTGGTCGCCGCTATTAATGCTAGGTCTTAGCTTAGCTTTCCTTCCCCGTGGAATATGCATAGATATACAGACAATTCCTCTCGCTCGCTGACGTCACACGTCCGTCAACAGGACTTTCAAAGAAGCACCCTCAAAGTCACAGCTACGACAACACGTTCAGGTGTAAGGTCGAACATCAATTGGAACCGGGACTAACATTTTGATTCTACTGGAATCGGTCAAATGTTTTCATTTTGATTCCTAGTTTCTTTGCCCAACTGGAAGAAATAGCAGCTGAACTCTAGGTCTTCCTCAGACGAGCCTTCCATCGTTGCTTCCAGTCATCCCGATTCTCCATACATTTGACTCAACTGTCGCGTAGAAGAAGCTGAGTTTGATTTGGCGGGGGAGGTTGGAGTTCCATACGCTGGTCAGCTGAACAATGAAGAAGAAATAGCCGCCACTAACAAACAAGAATTAGTCGGCACCAACAAAGAAGAAGTATCAGGTCTCATGGCCCTGACAACAACCATGGAACAACCAGCGTTCAAAAGTTTGGCTTAACTTTAAAAATAAGGCTGTTATATCGTGCAAACGAGGGTACCCAACAAATATGATGAAACACCAACCAAATCAAAACTATACAAACTTTTATGATGACCCAGTCTATTTAAGAATTGGAACTGATTACAACGAGGAATCAGAATCGAAATTGTTCACATTCAAATGGGTTCGCTCCACACCTGGGCGGCAGAAAACAGAACAAACAACAACACTAACATGGCAGACTCAAGCGGTGAAGTTGAACTCTATAAATCAATAAATAAAGATTCAAAGTCAAAGCTCAATTATGTCCTTGCATTATATCGTGTTTTCTCCATTATTGCAGGGGCAAGTTGCCAACCTATCTGCGTCGAACAATTCATAGAGTCCCATTAGTTTTTATCTATACCAAAAGGTTCCAAAATGGTTCAGAAATCCTGTATTATTGCTCATCTTAAAAAAAACATAAATGTAATTCAAACAATTTCGGTATAGATGTTTCGACAGTGTCGATGTCAGTCGACCAGTCCGAGTGGCACCGAGAGAAGCGGGTACTGCTGAATGTTCTCTCAATGCACATAAAAACCAGTGATGTACAAAAAGCCGTGATGTAAGAAGTGTTAAAAAATGTCTGCAAGAAAACCTTAAAGGCCTACTGAAACCCACTACTACCGACCACGCAGTCTGATAGTTTATATATCAATGATGAAATCTTAACATTGCAACACATGCCAATACGGCCGGGTTAACTTATAAAGTGCAATTTTAAATTTCCCGTGAAACTTCCGGTTGAAAACGTCTAGATATGTTGACGTATGCGCGTGACGTCAATGGTTGATACGGAAGTATTCGGACCCCTTGAATCCAATACAAAAAAAGCTCTGTTTCCATCGAACAATTCCACAGTATTCTGGACATCTGTGGTGGTGAATCTTTTACAATTTGTTTAATGAACAATGGAGACTGCAAAGAAGAAAGCTGTAGGTGCGATCGGTGTATTAGCGGCGGACTACAGCAACACAACCAGGAGGACTTTGAGATGGATAGCAGACGCGCTACCGTGAGTACAGCTTTGGCTTCCAAACATTTGATCGCTTGCCCGTACGTGCGTGTCGCTATGTACATGTCACGTACGTAACTTTGGGGAAATATATGTTTCTTGCCGACTCTGATGGCGGCCGGGGTGTCGTCGAAAGCTACAACGCCCACCGCCGCCGCCATCCCGTAGCTAAGTTAGCTTCAGCGTCGTTAGCAACAGCATTGTTAAGCTTCGCCAAGCTGGAAATGATTAACCGTGTATTTACATGTCCATGGTTTAATAGTATTGTTGATCTTCTGTCTATCCTTCCAGTCAGGGGTTTATTTATTTTGTTTCTATCTGCATTTGAGCCCGATGCTATCACGAATGTCCATTTCGCATTCTCGACTCTCATTTTCAAGAGGATATAGTATCCGAGGTGGTTTAAAATACAAATCTGTGATCCACAATAGAAAAAGGAGAAAGTGTGGAATCCAATGAACCCTTGTACCTAAGTTACGGTCAGAGCGAAAAAAGATACGTCCTGCACTGCCTCTATAGTCCTTCACTCTCACTTTCCTCATCCACAAATCTTTCATCCTCGCTCAAATTAATGGGGTAATCGTCGCTTTCTCGGTCCGAATCTCTCTCACTGCATTGAAAACAATGGGGAAATGTGAGGAGTCCTTCCTCCTGTGACGTCACGCTACTTCCGATATAGGCAAGGCTTTTTTTAATCAGCGACCAAAAGTTGTGGACTTTATCGCCGTTGTTCTCTACTAAATCCTTTCAGCAAAAATATGGCAGTATCGCGAAATGATCAAGTATGACACATAGAATGGATCTGCTATCCCCGTTTAAATTTAAAAAAATCATTTCAGTAGGCCTTTAAATCAATAAATAAAGATTCGAAGTCCAAGCTCAATTATGTCCTTGCATTATATCGGGTTTTCTCCATTATTGCAGGGGCAAGTTGCCAACCTATCTGCGTCGAACAATTCATAGAGTCCCATTAGTTTTTATCTATACCAAAAGGTTAAAAAATGGTTCATAAATCCTGTATTATTGCCCATCTTAAAAAAAACAAATGTAATTCAAACAATTTCGGTATAGATTTTTCAACAGTGTCGATGTCAATCGACCAGTCCGAGTGGCACCGAGAGAAGCAGGTACTGCTGAATGTTCTCTCAATGCACATAAAAACCAGTGATGTACAAAAATCCGTGATGTAAGAAGTGTTAAAAAATGTCTGCAAGAAAACCTTAATGTGCATGCACGTCCTTTAAAACGCTGTTACATTCAAAATCTTACACTTTGAGACCCGTGTTGCAATTTGTTGTTTTGCAGTTCCAAATAGCTGCTGTCATGTAAACAAACAACCAAAATGAGACTTTTCAGTTTTCACTCACAAACCGGCCTGTGCAAACACATCCTCACACCCTTTTTTAATCCATCCCTAATTCTGTCATAAATTCTGCAGGCCATGTGCTGTCAATCTAACAGGGTCTATAAACTCCAAGTCATCTCTACTCAATCATTTCCAGGACATAAAACAGCCAGCAATCATTATCTCCTTAGTCCGACTCTAATGGGCGGCTTTTCCACAAACGCACATATAGCACAAATAGTCCGACAGAGACAAAAGTCAAACATCTCATCAATTCCTTAGTGACGGTCCGTCGTCATGGCGTTACAAGCTGCTACTCCTGGAAAGACCATTGCACACATTCATCCATCTATTTACGATACGGGTCGTCCTCATTATCCCAGCTGACTTTGGTGGAGAGGTGGGGTGCACCTGGGGCAGGTTGGCAGTCAATCACAGGGAACATGTGAAGAGTTCAAGGCCTACTGAAATGAATTTTTTTTATTTAAACGGGGATAGCAGATCTATTCTATGTGTCATACTTGATCATTTCGCGATATTGCCATATTTTTGCTGAAAGGATTTAGTATAGAACGACGACGATAAAGATTGCAACTTTTGGTATCTGATAAAAAAAAAGGCTTGCCCCTACCGGAAGTAGCGTGACGTAGGCAGTTGAACATATACGCAAAGTTCCCTATTGTTTACAATGATGGCCGCATGAAGTGAGAGAGATTCGGACCGAGAAAGCGACAATTTCCCCATTAATTTGAGCGAGGATGAAAGATTTGTGGATGAGTAAAGTGCAAGTGAAGGACTAGTGGGGAGTTGAAGCTATTCAGATAGGGAAGATGCTGTGAGAGCCGGGGGTGACCTGATATTCAGCTGGGAATGACTACAACAGTAAATAAACACAAGACATATATATACTCTATTAGCCACAACACAACCAGGCTTATATTTAATATGCCACAAATTAATCCTGCATAAAAACACCTGCGTGTTTGTTATGCTAGCTCCTAGCTCCTCTGCTAGCTCCTAGCTCCATAGAACACACCAATACAATTCAAACACCTGATCAACACACACAATCACTCAGCCCAAAAGACCGTTCACCTAACCCAAGGTTCATAAAGCTTATATATTTTTAAAAAGTTACGTACATACGCAAAAAAAAGTTGCGCACATACGGTCAAGCGATCAAATGTTTAGAAGCCAAAGCTGCATACTCACAGTAGCACGTCTGCATCTTTGTCATCCAAATCAAAGTAATCCTGGTAAGAGTCTGTGTTGTCCCAGTTCTCTACAGGCGTCTGTGTATCGAAGTCAAAAGTCCTCCTGGTTAGAGTCTCTGTTATCCGAGTTCTTCCATCTTGACTGCATCTTCCGGGAATGTAAACAAAGAAGCGCCGGCTGTGTACTGTTGTTGCTGACTACGTTCGAAAAATACGTCCATTTCGCACCGACAACTTTCTTCTTTGCTTGCTCGGCTTCCTTCTCCATAATGCAATGAACATGATTGCAACAGATTCACGAACACAGATGTCCAGAATACTGTGGAATTATGAAATGAAAACAGAGCTTTCAATGTGGAAGGCATACCCGTGTTCGCCGGTCTACGTCACGCGCATACGTCATCCTCAGAGGCGCTTCGAACCGAAAGTTTAGCGGCAAATTTAAAATGTCACTTTATAAGTTAACCCGGCCGTATTGGCATGTGTTATAATGTTAAGATTTCATCATTGATATATAAAGTATCAGACTGCGTGGTCGGTAGTAGTGGGTTTCAGTAGGCCTTTCAGGAATAAAAATACGATGGACGCCATCCAGCCGATTTTGAGCTATGAGTACCACTACATAGTTTACACCGTTCTCTAGCAGGAGGTATAATCCAATTTTTCGCAAAGGCGACTTATGTATCTTTTGCATTTCGCTGATTAAGATGTCATGACCTGTTTTTCCCGTGTCATGTCTTAATTGGGTTTTGTTATAGTTCTCCTGTGTTTCGTGTTTTTCTATTGTCAGCACTCCTTTCATCCCCTAATTACCTCTTGTTACTACTACTCAGTGGCCTAGTGGTTAGAGTGTCCGCCCTGAGATCGGTAGGTTGTGAGTTCAAACCCCGGCCGAGTCATACCAAAGACTATAAAAATGGGACCCATAACCTCCCTGCTTGGCACTCAGCATCAAGGGTTGGAATTGGGGGTTAAATCACCAAAAATTAATCCCGGGCGCGGTACCGGTGCTGCCCACTGCTCCCCTCACTTCCCAGGGGGTGAACAAGGAGATGGGTCAAATGCAGAGGACAAATTTCACCACACCTAGTGTGTGTGTGACAATCATTGGTACTTTAACTTTGTTGCTAGGAGCGCTGATTGTGTTTACAGTCGTTGTTTAAAAGTTTACATACACTTGTAAAGAACATAATGTCATGGCTGTCTTGAGCTTCCAATCATTTCTACAACTCTTATTTTTTTTGGTGATATAGTGATTGGAGCACATACTTGTTGGTCACAAAAAACTTTCATGAAGTTTGGTTCTTTTATGAATTTATTATGGGTCTACTGAAAATGTGAGCAAATGTGCTGGGTCAAAAGTATACATACAGCAATGTTAATATTTGCTTACATGTCCCTTGGCAAGTTTCACTGCAATAAGGCGCTTTTGGTAGCCATCCACAAGCTTCTGGTTGAATTATTGACCACTCCTCTTGACAAAATTGGTGAAATTCAGCTAAATGTTTTGGTTTTCTGACATGGACTTGTTTCTTCAGCATTGTCCGCATGTTTAAGTCAGGACGTTGAGAAGGCCATTCTAAAACCTTCCTTCTAGCCTGATTTAGCCATTCCTTTACCACTTATGACGTGTGTTTGGGGTCATTGTCCTGTTGGAACACCCAACTGCGGCCAAGACCTGTCACGTGAGGGGGTTCGCAGCTCGCTGCGGGGTTGTTCTTCCAGTGCAAAGACGGCTCCGGACGACAGCGTGAAGGAAGGCTTGGATTTATTAGACATAAATCACTCAAACTACCACCACAAACGCAAACAATAAAGCAAGAAAGGCAAGCGTGCCTAAAACACAAGTGAAGATGCTACTGAGCAGAAGCTATGGCATGGGCAAGGACAAAACTTACTTGACATGAACAAGACGTAACCAGTATGACAGTCTAGTGCAGGGGTCGGCAACCCAAAATGTTGAAAGAGCCATATTGGAGCAAAAATACAAAAACAAATCTGTCTGGAGCCGCAACAAATTAGAAGCCATATTACATACAGATAGTGTGTCATGAGATATACATTGAATTGAGATGACTTAAAGGAAACTAAATGAGCTCAAATATAGCTACAAATGAGGCATAATGATGCAATATGTACATATAGCTAGGCTAAATAGCATGTTAGCATCGATTAGCTTGCAGTCATGCAGTGACCAAATATGTCTGATTAGCACTCCACACAAGTCAATAACATCAACAAAACTCACCTTTGTGTATTCACGCACAACGTTAACAGTTTGGTGGACAAAATGAGACAGAAAAAGAAGTGGCATAAAACACGTCCTAGGAAGTCGGAGAAAGTTATACATGGAAACAAACTAAAGGTGAGTTCAAGGACCGCCAAAATTAGTAGGACAAAACGGTGCTCGCCAAATACTCGAATCAGTGAAGCATGTTTAATACAAACAGTGTGCTTTATAACAATTAGGGAGGTTTGTGTCATGTTTGTCCTCCCACAGAAACCATACTAAAACAAAAAAAAAAGGTTTTTTTCCCCCTCATCTTTTTCCATTTTTCATACATTTTTGAAAAAGCTTCAGAGAGCCACTAGGGCGGCGCTAAAGAGCCACATGCGGCTCTAGAGCCGCGGGTTGCCGACCCCTGGTCTAGTGCAATGAACGCAGAACGAGTGAACAGAAAGAAAGACTTAAATAACACAGACATGATTAATAACAGGTGCGTGACTCAAAACGTGAAACAGGTGCATGACATGACAAGGTGAAAACTAATGGGTGACCATGGAAACCAAACAAAACAAGGAAGTGAAACCAGGAACTAAAAAAAAGAGTCCAAAAACCAAGCAAAACATGGCCAAACAAAAACATGATTAACACAGACATGACAGGACCCAACCTCCGGACTGATTATTTTAGGTTGTCCTGAAGAATTTGGAGGTAATCCTCCTTTTTCATTGTCCCATTTTGCTCTCTGTAAAGCACCAGTTCCATTGGAAGCAAAACAGGCCCAGAGCATAATACTACCACCACCATGCTTGACAGTAGGTGTGATGTTCCTGGGATTAAAGGTCTCACCTTTACTCCTCCAAATTTATTGCTGGGTATTGTGGCCAAACAGCTCAATTTTTGTTTCATCTGACCACAGAACTTTCCTCCAGAAGGTCTTAACTTTGTCCTTGTGAAGTCAGATGAAACAAAAATTGAGCTGTTTCAGTAGACCCATAATAAATTCATAAAAGAACCAAACTTCATGAAAGTTTTTTGCATGTGCTCCAAACACTCTATTACAAAAAAATAAGAGTTTTAGAAATGATTGGAAACTCAAGACAGCCATGACGTTATGTTCTTTACAAGTGTATGTCCACTTTTGACCACGACTGTATATGTATTGGCTGATTGTAATTATATGTACTTATATGCCAGTTTTGCCATCCAGTCGGCAATGGACCATTGTATGCTTTTGCAGACTGTTAGCATGTCATTGTACTGTAAATGTTGGCGTGCTTGCTAAGTGTTTGTTTTTTCACTGCTTAATGCATTCTAAACCCGCACAGCTTTTCCTCTGCTTCTCGTGCGCTCCCCTGCTGCACGCGTCCTTGTGTTTTACCTTGTTTAAGGACTAAAAACTCATCTTACCTGCACATTGTCTACTGCCTTCCGCATATTGGGATCATGAACACAACTACCATGCCAAGACCTGACACAATATTCCGTTTTACTTCAGAAACCGACAAGAGCCCTAGAACCATTCAGTGCATCCAAATTTGATGACGTCGTCCAACAGCAAAGCCCATGTTCGTTCGCTTCACTTCTGTTTTGCCGTGATTGTAACTAAATTAAAGCATCAATAATGACTTAGCATGTGGTGGCCTCACCTACTGGGCGCAAAACCAGACGCTAGGTCTGGGCCAATAACACATTTTGCTCGACGATAAATTGACCTACAAATGATTGCCGATAAACAATATTTTTTTAGACCAAATTATCCACTGATGTAATGATAATACATAATAACAATGGCAGTATACCATTTTCAAATGCAATTAATTATGTATTAAGACGCCCCATCTTGTCTTTTGTATTGTTTTACATTGTTTATTTATACTGTGTATATTATGTTCTTTTTATGTCATATAGAGTATCTTATCATATGTTATATATTTTATATTATGTGTAATTTTTGTTATTTTGCCTGTGTTGTTTTTGTTTTTGTTTGTTATACAGTATGTGCTATACAGATAAATGATACTTACGAAAATGTTTAGAATTAATCAGTTATACAATATTATGCATTGTGTCTATTAGAATGCTAAAAACGCCAGGAGTTAATCAATAATCAATAATATATCAGTTTGCAGCATTTAAACACATCACAAAATGCTTGTTTTTTTTTTGAGTAAGTTTGTTGTGTTGTTTTATCATTTGTTGTTATTGCTGATATTGTAACCATCCTGTTTTTTACGTAAACAAATATACCTCTTTTATTTTGCACTTCTCCTGTCCTTACTTTGGTCAAAAGTTGAATAGTTATTCAAATTTCTGTAAGAGCCTAGTGAGCGGCATAATTACAGTATAAATAAATATTTATGAACAAATTAGTCATCTTGCCTAAAAATATATCAAGCTGAATTTAAAAGTTGACGGCTAAATTAGAGCAACTGAATAAGCTTCATAATCCGACTAGTCAATTATTCGTTAAGATATTCAATGACTAGTCGACGATCAACGTCGTTACTTGCAGCCTTATTAGCCACTACTCTCTCCAATGACGAATTGTATCGCGTGTTTACTCAGCTGTTGTTGTCTTGTGATGTAGCTCTCAATGTAAACCCTCCTGATCCGGGATCACCCAAAAAAGGTGTTTGTTTGGATGAAATTAGTTAATTACAGTGATGGGTTAAGCATTACTCTGAAAACAATGATCTGTTTACACTCATTTTAAGGGCCAGGCTGGCAGCATATAAAATTCCTCTGTTTTTGCAAAGAAACGCTGTTTGGCGTTATCGGTCTTTGTTGCAAAATTTGTACGAAATGATCAAAATTATTTTTAAATAAATAAATAAATGTGCATTTTTCAAATTGGAACAATCATTTTGGTTGGTATTTGTGGCTCACATCATTGGAATTGGGGGTTAAATCACCAAAAATGTTTCCCGGGCGCGGCCACCGCTGCTGCCCACTGCTCCCCTCTCCTCCCAGGGGGTGATCAAGGGTGATGGGTCAAATGCAGAGAATAATTTCGCCAAACCTAGTGTGTGTGTGTGACAATCAGGTACTTTAACTTTAGAAGGATGTCTGTATCATGAAAAGCTTCACGAAAAAGCGTATCGATAAATTCCTGGGGCCGTACTTATCAAGCTTCTTAGAATTACTCCTAAGAAGTCTGCTAAGAGTTGACTTAAGAGTAAATAAATTCTTCGCTGAAAGCTGCACTTAAAAGTTAGTTATCAAGCGTCTTACTCACACTTTCAGCGAAGTGTAGGACTGAATCTTAAGTGTCACACTCAGAGCTGAATTACGACATTACTATGTGCCGTAAACGCAATTTTAGGTGACGTCATTTCTGTGTCCATAGAAATGACCAATCACGGAAGGGAATCCCTTGTCTAAGAATAAAGAAATATCTTGGAAATATTTAAGTGGACAATGGGAGTGTATATTTTGACAATAAACTGCAAAATAATACAAAACAAACTAGTCCCCGCCGGCACTCACGCTACCGCTCCCTCTCTTCTCTCGCCCACACACTCACTGACGTCACTCACCTCACGGCCACACACATACGCTACTGTCATAACATTTTCTTTCCAATTCATTAATTAGGCAACTAATTTGAAACTGGTGTGGGTGGCTCTATATATACTAGCCCACTGCAGACACATGCAGAAATCAACATGGAATCGAAAAGTATTAAATCTGTGACAAAAATAATATCCGCTCTGTCTAAACGATACCGTTTGATCAGCTGCTCGTCATCAAAAACAAACAAACATTGTTCCGTTCCCTGAACGTTCGCGCACGTCTCTCTCGCCTCAGTGCCATCCCCTGCTGGCAACTCCTAACCACTTAAGACACCTCTGAAGGTCTCTTAAATATCGTGGAGAGTAGGAGTGATTCTTAGACTTAAGAACGTTGATAAAAAGCTTTTATTCTTAAGTTTGAGAGTAGGACTAAATTTCGCAAATTCTCAGGACTTAAGTGTAAAATGGCACTCTAAGAAGCTTGATAAGTACGGCCCCTGGTTTTTTGTTGCTAACAATTCCAAAAATAAAAAAAAAACAATGTCTTTCTGCTCTTGCTCCAGCACACTTTTGGCCTCCATGAGCTTCCGTAGCCCTCGCCCGACCCCTTACTTCCTTCGTGGAGATTCACAAGCCGAGCGAAACACGGCTAATGCTAACGAGAGCGAGACGTCTTCATCAGAAAAAAAAAAAAGTGTTTTAGGATTGCGGCGACAGGCGTGGAACAAATGACTGCATTCTCCAAAGTGTGTTTAAAAAAAGGCAGCAGCACAACAAACTTATCCCAGCATGTGAAACAGCATCGAGCCGAGTTGGGAAATGCAACTCTTTACGAGGCAAACTAAACAACTAACAACAAACTCCACCTAAGAAGCAGCTTACTGTGGTGGCATCATTTACACAAGCTGCTGTGTAATAAGCACAATACTTAAAGTATAAACACTTTGTAGGGCGCAACATAACACATTCAGCTTCATGGGAAAAGCTCCTTTCTAGTTAAACATACCATAAATCAGGCCTATTCAACTGGCAGCCCGCGGGACACATCCGACCAGCCAAAGCTTTTAATTTGGCCCGCTGAGCAACACCCAAAAAGGCTTGATGAAGCCATTCAAAACAGGATTGCTCATGTATGCAGTACTTTCGCCACCCCGCAGGGGGCAACAGCGAAGCATATGTGTCACAGTGAAGCAGCAGTGGGTGAGTAGAACAAGATGGCACCATCGACACTGGAAAAAATCTAAATAAATCGCAAAAATCAGACTTTTAACAGCGACTGGACATCAAAGTATGAATGTATTGAAATTGCTGACTTTGTGATGTCTTTAATTTTCGTGGTCGTGTTTTTGGCTCTTGAAGTCTGGCGATCAAAACTGGTTAAATACATGTAGCGCAGAATTTGACCGGCAGAGGGCAATAAAGCTACATCTTGGGCTTAATTGTGTCACACCACATGTGTACAATGTTTGCTGTGTGTAATAACACTAAACCTTCCATTTTATTTATGTAACATACACAATGGAGATTTTTTAATGTAAAATACACAATGTACGTTATAAAAAAAAAGTTAAAAGTTAAAGTACCAATGATTGTCACACACAGAGAGATTATCCTCTGCATTTGACCCATCACCCTCACCCCCTGGGAGGTGAGGGGAGCAGTGGTAGCCGCGCCCGGGAATCATTTTGTTGATTTAACCCCCAACTAACCAGCAATTCCAACCCTTGATGCTGAGTGCCAAGCAGGGAGGTAATGGGTCCCATTTTTATAGTCTTTGGTATGACTCGGCCGGGGTTTGAACTCACAATCTACCGATCTCAGGGCGGACACTCTAACCACAAGGCCACTGAGCACATACTTTTGTACGTAAAGAAAGACGTAAAAATAAATAAAACTGAGGACGAAAAATAATAAAGAAAGAACATCAATCATCAACAAAACTTAGCTTCTGTTACGTTGTACTGTCAACTATCTGTCTAGCTGCACACGCTGGAAACGAGTAGTGAGGGCAGAATAATGCATTTATTGACAGTCCTGTGTCTTATTTACAAATTAACTTCGTATATAAGTGAACACAGTCGCAAAGGAATATAACCTGCAGAGGCACTTTCTCTAGAAACATCCAAATGTTGATGTCCGGCCCCTGAGACCTTGAGCTCTCGAAACTGCGGCCATCTCTAAAATGATGACCTATGCACTTGCAAGCTTCAATAACCCCACAACTTGTTTTGGTCCCAAAACAGACAAGTTGTTCAACATAAAGGCAAATTAGATTGAGCATTGCAGCCTTTCGTCTCGCCAGTCCACTTGGTATCACTATTGTTTCCTGTTGCAGCGCCAATGGCCCTCCAGCTTGGAGAAACCAGTATGGAGGTCAGACGTCAAGACCGGTAGGGAGGACAACACCTCTTTTACACACTGCTTCTTGTCTCCTTCTTTTTACTGGCTTGTTTCGTGCTGAACGGAAACACAGGGCCCAAGGCCTTGGATTAAATGATTTAATGATAAATGGAGGTATGGATCCGCCTCCAGATTGTAATGGGGTGGGGTAGACATCTAACTCGAGGGCTTTCCGTGCTAAAACCCCCTCTCCACACCAGGAGAGGAGCGCCAGCGTCTGCATTTTCTAATTAATAAAGGCTTGAGTGCGGCGAGTAAAATATAGTAACAGCAATAACCGCATATAAAGTAATCTAATATAAGCCCAATGTATCTTAGCAACCTTGTTAATTCTGAGAGGATCAGTGGGGTAAGCAGCAGAAGCGCAGCAGCCTTCATCAAAGAAACACACACCAATTAACTCACAAACGCACATGCTATCATGGCCGCCATCTTCATCAGCGTGCCACGCCGATGCCAGGGTACACATGTGCGAGGCGTACGCGCTCAGACGCCGCATCCACACACGGATCCCCGGGCTTACTGTAAGCAGCCGGGGGAGGGCAGGGAGGGGGTGCGGAGCGGAACAATGGGATCCTAATCGTCGGGGCCGCGTTTCAAAGCCTCTCCTCTCCACAACACGGTTTCTAGATAAGATTCGAGGATGCTATTTATATCGGCGGGGGGGAAAGGAGCCAACCAGCGGCTTGGTTTTCATTTATTTGAAGTTGGATCTAATTTGGGCGGGGGGGGAGAGTTACATAATGCAAGAAGAGCGACACTCCACCTGACTGCTGTTGTGTCGGCCATTGCAGAACACGATGGAGGGACGCGGCATATGAAGAAATAATCATCATCTTAGCAGTCATCACTTATGCAGTCAACCCCTCCTCTGATTGGTTGGTTGTTTTCATCCAAAGTTTTGGGATAAAAACGAGGTGAGTTTTGGCTCTCAGGATACGGAAGACCTGTGTTCAGCCAGCCATGGATTAACTGAGCAATTTTTGCAGTGCTTGGACCAACTTCATGCTCAAAGTCTGGTTCGCTTAACGAGTGCTCTGAGCTCTTATTATCCACGGAATTGCTCCTCCCACCAGTTATTATTGTTGAGCGTCGCCTTGCATAATAGAAGTAAACATAAAAAAACAAACATATGATACATACATGCCAACATGCAAGATACATGTCCTATTATTAACCAGACAAATAAACCTAATGACTCAAAATGGCCTTGTGGTTAGAGTGTCCGCCCTGAGATTGGTAGGTCGTGAGTAGGGATGTCCGATAATGGCTTTTTTGCTGATATCCGATATTGTCCAACTCTTAATTACCGATACCGATATCAACCGATACCGATATACACTACCGTTCAAAAGTTTGGGGTCACCCAAACAATTTTGTGGAATAGCCTTCATTTCTAAGAACAAGAATAGACTGTCGAGTTTCAGATGAAAGTTCTCTTTTTCTGGCCATTTTGAGCGTTTAATTGACCCCACAAATGTGATGCTCCAGAAACTCCATCTGCTCAAAGGAAGGTCCGTTTTGTAGCTTCTGTAACGAGCTAAACTGTTTTCAGATGTGTGAACATGATTGCACAAGGGTTTTCTAATCATCAATTAGCCTTCTGAGCCAATGAGCAAACACATTGTACCATTAGAACACTGGAGTGATAGTTGCTGGAAATGGGCTTCTATACACCTATGTAGATATTGCACCAAAAACCAAACATTTGCAGCTAGAATAGTCATTTACCACATTAGCAATGTATAGAGTGTATTTCTTTAAAGTTAAGACTAGTTTAAAGTTATCTTCATTGAAAAGTACAGTGCTTTTCCTTCAAAAATAAGGACATTTCAATGTGACCCCAAAGTTTTGAACGGTAGTGTATACAGTTGTGAATTAACACATTATTATGGCTAATTTGGACAACCAGGTATGGTGAAGATAAGGTCCTTTTTAAAAAAATGTATAAAATAAAATAAGATAAATAAATCCAAGAAAAATTCTTCAATAAAAAAGAAAGTAAAACAATATAAAAACAGTTACATAGAAACTAGTAATTAATGAAAATGAGTAAAATTAACTGTTGAAGGTTAGTACTATTAGTGGACAATCATGTGTGCTTACGGACTGTATCCCTTGCAGACTGTATTGATATATATTGATATATAATGTAGGAACCAGAATATTAATAACAGAAAGAAACAAGCCTTTTGTGTCAATGAGTGTGAATGAGTGTAAATGGGGTAGGGAGGTTTTTTGGGTTGGTGCACTAATTGTAAGGGTATCTTGTGTTTTTTATATTGACTTAATAAAAATAAATAAATTTAAAAAAATCGATACCGATAATTAAAAAAAACGATACCGATCATTTCCGATATTTCATTTTAAAGCATTTATCGGCCGATATTATCGGACATCACTAGTCGTGAGTTCAAACCCCGGGTGAGTCATACCGAAGACTATAAAAATGGGACCCATTACCTCCCTGCTTGGTACTCAGCATCAAGGGTTGGAATTGGGGGTTAAATCACAAGGGGATGGGTCAAATGCAGAGGACACATTTCACCACACCTAGTGTGGGTGTGACAAATGTTGGTACTTTAAATTTAACTTTAAAATAGTCCACACAGTTTGGAAAGTTGCAGTTCTACAGTTTTGAAGTCTTTCCACCAGTCATGAGTTATTGCCTCCACCATGCACCATAGAAATAAACAAAATGACTCAAAATAATCCACAAAGTTTGGAAAATTGCAACACTAGAGTGTTGGAGCCTTGTGAGTCCTCCGCCAGTCATTACTTATAGCCTATATCATGCACTATAGAACTTGACAAACTGACTCAAAATAATCCACAAGGTTTGGAAAGTTGCAGTACTACAGAGTTGTTGTCCTCCCACCAGTCATTAATTATAGCCTCCATCATGCATCACAAATATGATTATTTTTTTATTTTTATAATCCACAAAGTTTGGAACGTTGAAGTATGACAGAGTTATGGTACTCCCACCAGTCATTATTTATTGCCTCCAGCATGCACCGCAGATATAAACTACATTACGCAAAATAATCCAAAAAATTAGGAAGGTCCAAGTGCTGAGAAGAAGTCCTACCACCAGTCATTAATTATTGCCTCCATCATGCACCACAGATATAAACAACATGACACAAAATAATCCACACAGTTTGGAATGTTGCAGTACTGCAGAGCCAGTCATTAATTATAACCTCCATCATGCACCACAGATATATAAAAGAAATACTCAAAATGATCCACTAAATTTGGAAAGTTGCAACACTACTGTGTTGAAGTCCTCCAACCAGTCCTTAATTATAGCCTCCATCATGCACCACAGATATAATAAATGACTAAAAATAATCCACAAAATTTGGAAAATTGAAGTATGACAGAGCTGTGGTCCTCCCACCAGTCATTAATTATAGCCTCCATCATGCACCACAGATATGAAAAATGTCTCAAAATAATCCCCAAAGTTTGGAAAATTACAAGTACTACAGAGTAGCGGTCCTCCCACCGGTCATCAATTATAGCCTCCATCATGCACAACAGAAATAAACATGACTCAAAATAATCTACGTTTGAGAGGTTGCAGTACAACAGTGTTGAAATCTTAAAATCCTCCAACCAGTCATTAATTAAAGCGCCCTTCACCATGCATCATAGAAATACACAAAATGACTCAAAATAATCCACATGGTTTGGAAAGTTGCAGTACTACACTGTTGAAGCCATTTAAGTACAGCCTCCATTGTGCAGCACAGATATAAACACAATTACTCGAAATTTCAAAATCTGGAAAGTTGCAGTACTACAGAGTTGTTGTCCTCCCACCAGTCATTAATTACAGCCTCCATCATGCATCACAAATATGATTATTTTTTTATTTTTATAATCCACAAAGTTTGGAAAGTTGAAGTATGACAGAGTTATGGTACTCCCACCAGTCATTATTTATTGCCTCCAGCATGCACCGCAGATATAAACTACATTACGCAAAATAATCCAAAAAATTAGGAAGGTCCAAGTGCTGAGAAGAAGTCCTACCACCAGTCATTAATTATTGCCTCCATCATGCACCACAGATATAAACAACATGACACAAAATAATACACAGTTTGGAATGTTGCAGTACTGCAGAGTTGCGGTCCTCCCACCAGTCATTAATTATAACCTCCATCATGCACCACAGATATATAAAAGAAATACTCAAAATGATCCACTAAATTTGGAAAGTTGCAACACTACTGTGTTGAAGTCCTCCAACCAGTCCTTCATTATAGCCTCCATCATGCACCACAGATATAACAAATGACTCAAAATAATCCACAAAGTTTGGAAAATTGAAGTATGACAGAGCTGTGGTCCTCCCACCAGTCATTAATTATAGCCTACATCATGCACCACAGATATGAAAAATGTCTCAAAATAATCCACAAAGTTTGGAAAATTACAAGTACTATAGAGTAGCGGTCCTCCCACCGGTCATCAATTATAGCCTCCATCATGCACAACAGAAATAAACATGACTCAAAATAATCTACGTTTGAGAGGTTGCAGTACAACAGTGTTGAAATCTTAAAATCCTCCAACCAGTCATTAATTAAAGCGCCCTTCACCATGCATCATAGAAATACACAAAATGACTCAAAATAATCCACAAGGTTTGGAAAGTTGCAGTACTACACTGTTGAAGCCATTTAAGTACAGCCTCCATTGTGCAGCACAGATATAAACACAATTACCCGAAATTTCAAAATCTGGAAAGTTGCAGTACTACAGAGTTGTAGTCATTAAATATAGCCTCCATCATGCACTATAGAAACACACAGGACTCAAAATAATCCACCAGGTTTGGGAAAGTTGCAGTACTACACGGTTGAAGTCTTTGAAGTCCTTCCCCAGTCATTAATTATAGCCTCCATTGTGCACAACAGATATAAACAAAATGACTCAAAATAACCCCCAAAGTCTGGAAAGTTGCAGTTTTGTATTGTTGTGGTCCTCCCACCAGCCATTAAATATAGCCTATATCGTGCACTATAGAAACACACATGACTCAATATAATCCACAACGTAAAAAGTTGCAGGTTTTAAAAAATATTTTTTTTTTTTAATAACTTTGCCAATGTGGCTAACTTTTTTTTACACTTTTGTGATTGAGAAAAATGACCAGTGCAGTCGATAAAGGTTTTATGATCATTTGACCCTGTATGTATGGAAAACTACAATAGCAGCCCCGGCTGACCGGGATTAAGCTGGACCTTAGTTAGATGTTCCCATGTATCATCTCAAGTCCAACCCTCATAGAGACTGAAATCTGGCATCCATACTGAGCCTGGGACAGACCAGCAAGAGCCAAGTCAATCACGCACACACACACACACACGCACACACACACACACAAACACACACACACACAAATACACACACACACACACACACACACACACACACACACACACGCACACACACACACACACACACACACACACACCAAATGTGTCATGTGTGTCTCCATGGAGAGGAGAGGCAACGCCATCCCAGACTGTGTGTGTGTTCTTGTATTTCTACCCTTCTTGAGACATCAACAAGGAAAAGTACCTTCCATATGAGGACCGGCGAACAATTTAAGTTAGGACATAAATCATGGTCCCAATACGGAAAACCATTGGATCTAATAGAGAATGTCTCATTTGCACCCCTGGTGGTGAAATCTATCAAAATTATGGTGGTCCCAAAAAGGAGGGATTTTTCAAATTGACTGTGCGTCGGTTTTAAAAGTGCTCCCCTTCTGGTCAACATATGAAATAACAAGTGTGTGTAAGAAATTGAAATGCGCCCCCTTTGGCCAAAATGTATTAAAAATAAATAAATAAATATGTATATAGGGACTAGAGATGCGCAATTATTTCATCCGCAACCGCATCACAAAAGTCGTCATCCACCCGCCATCCACCCGAACCAACATTTTATCAAAACCACACCCGCCCGCCACCGGCCCGTTGTTATATATCTAATATAGACGGTGCAAGGCATTAGTGAGGTTAAAGAAAGGAGACTGATCCAATGCAGCAGAGACATTCAATGCGTGCCACGCATTAATATGTCTTGGCCACGCATTAGAGGCTAAGAGATATTAATGCGTGATAATATTATTTATCATTATTATAATATTATTGTCATTTCCATTAAGAAAGTGTTGACTATTGTTGCCAATGCCCTCAGATCAGGAGTGCGTTCCTCACACTTTGTGTGTGCAGTTGCAGCAAGCAGAACGATGCTTTTAAGAAGTTAAAAAAATGTTTTACAAAAGACTTGGCCTATATTTTCGTTAGGTAAAAAAAATGTTCTGGATTTATTTCAATGAATATTAACTTGTTAACGTTATAATGCTCAAATAGGGACGAGGGCGGGGTGCACAGTGAAAGAGTGAACAATTTTGCGACAAAGATGAACCTTTATTGATTGATCTGCAGCCATGACAAAATATCAGACAATCTCCATTGTCAACGACAGGCAGGAAAATAAAGATAAACACATAGCCTATGTTGTAGGCATAGGCATAGGCTCATACGTTTTTAAGTTGAAATTTAAAAAAAGAAAAAAAAAGTGCCTCATAAGCCTTAGGCTGTCAATCACGCGCACAAACTTAAATTATACAATAACATATGTACGTCATCCCTATTTAAACAAAAATAAATTAAATCAATAATAATAATTGAATTACCGTATTTCCTTGAATTGGCGCAGGGAATACAGTATTCGCACGTCTAGAATTACTGCCGGGTCAAACTCGTTTCTCAAAATAATTAACGCATGCTTGGCCTTATCGCCGGTTCATTATTGACGCCGGATCAAATTCGTTTCGCAAAATATTAATTTTATTATCGCATGTCTATAATTTTCGCCGGCTCAAACTCGTTTCGCAAAATATTTAGCATATGGCTAGAACTTCCACCGGGTCAAATTCGTTACGTCACGAGTGACGCTTTATCTGTCCTCATTTTCAAAATGGAGGAAGTTGCTTTCAGTAGTTTGCAATCGCACAAAGGAAAAAAGATAAAGAGCTACCGGTATTCAGTAGGATTTAAGGTCATAGCTATTGACAGTATGCTAAAAAGAACAGTAAGCAGCTATGTTTTATTAATATACCGTAGCTGCGTGTGTCAAATACTGTATGAGTCATGAAATGACTCCCGCCTCCTGGTGGTAGAGGGCGCTGCCGCGCTAGTGATCCTTCTTGCGACTTCCGGTACTGCAGAAGAAGTGAACACACGCAGCAAGACATTTTTTTTTTTTTCCTCTGCCTGAACTTTTAACAAGGAGGATTACATACCGGTATCTAAAATAAAACAGTTTTCTAAACTGGACTTTCAATCGAAGCAGGAGGTAATAATTAAAGGAATATCTCCATCGAGACAGAGAGACTTTTAAAACGGAAGAAAGAAAATAAGGAAGACTTCTATAAACAAGTTATCGATGCTTTTGGTCAGAAGGAGCTGCAAATGGACTCCATTTATAAGTACAGGTAAGACCATAATAACGTTTTTTTTATTAAATGTGCTTTTCATGATGGTATGCTTACATCACACTCAAAGCGCACGCCTAAATTTACCGCATTCCTTTTGGTACACGCCGGAGTGAGAAGAGGGTTTTAAAATAATTACCGCATGCACGGCCATCCCGCCGGTTTCCGGTAAACGCCGGAGTGACAGGAGGTTTTAAATTAATTAGCGCCCCTGCGGCTATTCAAGGAAATACGGTATAATGAAAATAGACGGTCGCGACAAACAAAGCAGGCTAAATAGCCTTACATTGTAGCCAATCGGAGATGCGCTTCACTTGAAAGCGAGGCCAAATAATTAACACACAGTAGTATATCTCCAATAGAAAAAAAACCACAATAAACAACGCAATTGCCTTAATTCCTTTGCATTGTAGTGCGCCCAAACAACACGTAACCATCACAATATTCGGCTGACCAAACTCAATATAGGTTAGACATGGGCTTATTTGGTATAGCCTAGGTAACGTAGACTAATTCGTTTAACATATCCAACCATATGTCTACTTACTTTTTTTTTTGTTAGCACTATGCAGGAATAAAATGGCATCTACAGTGCCGGGATTCAGGCGAGAGCGCCAGGCCTCTAGAATGCGCCCTGCTGCGCTGAAGGAGCGCTCACTTGCGCCACTCAATTGTTGCTGGGACGCATAGGAAGGATTCTCTTTATACATTTAACTATGTATATATATTTTCGAATTGGTTCAACCGCCACCCACCCGAATCTATTTAAAATCTATTTTTTGCGTCATGTACCCGCCCGACCCGCGGATTATCCGCGGACTCCGCGGGTGTGTCCGCAAACCGCGCATCTCTAATAGGGACATACTGTAATAACTTGAAGTAAATAACGAAGATTAAAAACTAATTAAAAACAAAAAATTCAAAAATATAAAAATAAACTGGTGAGTCTTTTTTTCACAATGTGTTTTTTCTTATAAAATTGGGAACGATTTCTCAAATTCTTTCAGTTTCTGTAATATTGCAAAGTTTTGTCATAAAAGCATTACTTTTTTATGTAAAACTATTACTTTTTGATGCAAAATGGTCATATAAAATTCTGACTTGTATCAGATTACCGATTTTTTTGTTGTTCTTGTAAAATAGTGACATTTTTTGAGTAAATTATGACTTTTGTCATAATTTTGCCAAGTAAAATTCCAACTATTATTATAATATTGCAAAAATGTTAAAGTTTTCTTCTAAGATTGTGACTTTTGTCGAGTAAAATGACAACTCTTTTCATAAAGTTGGCAACATTTTTGCCAAGCTTTTCTTGTAAAATTGCGACTGTTATTGAGTTAAATTCCAACTTTTATCATAATATTGCAAACATGTTCAGCTTTTCTTCTAAAATTTTGACTTACGTTGAGTAAAATTAGCACTTTCATTAAAATACTGCCAAAATTCCAAGTTTTTCTTGTGAAATTGTGACCTTTTTCTTGTGAAATTCCAACTCATTTTTCACAACAAGCTTTTTTATGTTTTCATAGTCCGTATATAATATTAATGTTGTAAATACAAATCTTTATATATCTAGAAAGGGTGGTCCTAAAGAGGTAGGAATTTTTTGGAGGTCTCAAGAAGGTAAGAAATACAAGAATGTGTGTGTGTGTGTGTGTGTGTGTGTGTGTGTGTGTGTGTGATGAACAAGTGCAGCTGAGGGAGGTTGATTTGGAAGTGAACCCCTGACAAGCTTAAGAGGGTACCAATTCACCCTGGACGGAGAGGAGGGGGGACCTGAAGTGGGAAGACGAGGCAGGGTGGGAATAGTGTGAAGGCAAAGAGGGAGGGGCAGGACATGATGGAAGGAAGGAGTCATAAAAATACATGAGCAGGGAGCAAGCACATGACAGTAAAAGGAAAGGATCAGAGGGAGAAAGGATGTCAAAAGACGGGAGGGATGATGGATGAAAAATGTGTGCTGGTATCGACACCACCAATTCATGGATCGATCTACGCGTACTGACTGTGACAATGCTGACACACCAACAGTTGTAGTTATGATATCCTCTCTCTAACGTGTTCACTTCTTTGTTTTGTTTCAAGCTAGCTTAGAGGCTGTCTTAGCTATTAGCATGCCTGTTCCTGGCTTGCTCTTGGTGTGTAACATGTTTAGTCTCATTTTCCAGTGATAATAATGCTGCAAGACTGCAGGCAATCTACAATAAGCGCACCTGGGTCTGATGAAGACAGACAGCATAAAGACTAGAGGACCTGAAGATCCAGTGCCGGAACGTAGTTCACTCCTTGTAGCAAGCATCCCGTATCTGACTCCCCTCTTGCGTACTTGCTCTCTCTCTGTGCCTTCCCTGTTCCTGCGTCTTATGTCCTCTGTGTTCCCCGCAGTGCTTCCCCTGTTTCCCGTGATCTAGCTGTGTGCCTCAACTTCCCTCTGGATTACGGACTGCCTCTCTCGATATTTGACCCCTGCCTGGACACGGACCTCGTTGCTTCTCTCCAGCTTGATTGCCCACAGACTGCCTTCTCACCTTGCCCCTTTGGTCTGACGAAGGGTTCATCCAACACATACTATGGTAACATTTACATGGTTAATTCTACACATCGTCTTACACCATTCACATTTAGTAGCATACGCACTCCACCACTTCATCAAGATCGAGTTCATTAAACCTATCGAACTGATCCCTGCCGTTGTGTCGTCTCCTTCCCCCGCCGTACGCAACCCTCAAGTTACTAAGAAATACATGTATTTGTTGTTTTTAATTCTTGTTCAGCACTTATCAACACGGCTACATGATGCTCAGTGTTTCACTAAAGCTGGATATGTTTATCACGCAGCTTCTAAAACTTGTAGATCATCCTCCTTATATTCAGGCTCAAAACTATAAGGTTTTGGATCATCATTTGTCCCAAATCAGTCTTTGTTGTATTTCTGGAAGTCTGTCATGTTGCTGTTGAAGAGAAAAACAAACGTGATGTGTCTGTAAAATTATTACGCCGCCGTATGCTTAAAATGACCAAAAAAATATATAGTACATGTTATTATGAATGTTACTACATTACATAAAAACTTACAGCAGGGATATAAAACGATGGAGGCTTTTGGATGTTTTTAGAGCGCTTTATAGGCGGAATAGAGCGACTCTAATTGGCTCCATTGTTAGCTGACTTTTGCTAGCGTTTATTATGGGCCTGCTGCAATGCAAGCGACAGTGAATGGGCTGCTTGCATTGCGAGCAGCCCATTTTATTATTGCTCATACTTCAAACTTCATCATTCTTGGTCCGCACGTTTCTCTTACACTTAATACGAGACGAACCGGCCAACGAACCCGTGCATATTTTATACCGTCGAAAAGGGGCTGTTCGCGCCGATGGCGGTACTTTAAATTGGGACCATTTCGTGTAACCATGGAAATGCTATTTACGAATAAACGAAAAAAATGGGCCACTAAAATGGGTATGCACCTTTATAATGGTGGATATTTCCAGCAGAACGCTCCAAAAAGGTAAGATTACCTCCTTTTATAGCTCAGCTATACTTTCACGTAGCACTCTATGTGACACTTGTTAACTGTTAGCATGTTAACGTTAGCATGCTAGTATGTTACCATTAGCTTGCTAATTTTTTTTTAGATACTTTTGCTACTGTTTAGCCCAGAGTCATATAACTTGGTATGTGACACTTGTTAACTGTTAATATGCAAATAATAGCATGCTAGCAAGCTACCATGGGCTCGCTAATTTTTTCATCTATTTTTACACTTTTTTTTCTATTTCCGCAGCCATACACCTTTGAGTTGTACAACTTGGTATATGAAGCATGCTGACTGTTATCATGCTATCGTTAGCACACATGCTAAGAGTTAGCATTTTTATGCAAACATGCTACTGTTTTAGGCTAGCACTGTGGCTCTTTTTTGTACAGTTACACCTAAAACTCACAGATTCAGACACTCGGCACCATCTAATAAGTATGGCGGCTTCCGGCGACCCCTGGCCAGAGGTCCAGGGCACAGATAGCAGGCCCATCAACATTTCCGCGGGAATTTTCTAGTTTACGAGTTAGAATGCATAAAAAGGAGAAAAACATGTTCTTGTCTTACATAAGTATTGTGAATTCTACAAAAAGAGCAGTTTCCATTTCAATTAGAGATGTCCGATAATATCGGCCTAAAATGTAATATCAGAAATGATCGGTATGGGTTTCAATATTATCGGTATCGGTTTCAAATTAAATTCATGACTTTTTAAAACGCCGCTATGTACACGGTAGGGAGACGTACAGAGCGCCAATAAACCTTAAAGGCACTGCCTTTGCGTGCCGGCCCAGTCACATAATATTTGTGGCTTTTACACACACACACGTGAATGCAATGCATACTTGGTCAACAGCCATACAGGTCACACTGAGGGTAGGCGTATAAACAACTTTAACACTGTTACAAATATGCGCCACACTGTGAACCCACGCCAAACAAGAATGACAAACATTTCAGGAGAACATCCGCACCGTAACACAACATAAGCACAACAGAACAAATATCCAGAACCCCTTGCAGCACTGACTCTTCCGGGAGGCTACAATATACACCCCCCGCTACCACCAACCCCCCTCCCCCTTTCATCTCCCGAATTCGGAGGTCTCAAGGTTGGCAAGTATGCTCTAGTACAGCGGTCCCCAACCTTTTTGTAGCTGCGGACCGGTCAACGCTTGAAAATTTGTCCCACGGACCGGTGGGGGGGGGGTGTATTTAAAAAAAAAATATATATATATATTTTTTTTTCCATAAAGAAATACAATCATGTGGGCTTACGGACTGTATACCTGCAGACTGTATTGATCTATATTGATATATAATGTATATATTGTGTTTTTTATGTTGATTTAATAAAAAAATAAAAAATATGCACAAAATAATGCACATTGTGAAAGTCAAAGTATAGTATTTCCCATAGTTGTAGTGCAGGGGTGGGCAATTAATTTTTACCGGGGGCCGCATGAGCTACCCGAGCACTGCTGGAGGGCCACATCGACAATATTTCAATAAAATTTTGCTCAATATTATTTTTGATATATACCGTAAGATAAATAATAATAATAATAATAATAATAGTAATACTTCAACATAGTGTGTGTAACAGCATTCCATGACTAATATATATAAATTAACATTAATAATAAATGACAGTAAAATAAGCACACGTATGACTGAGGAGTCATAGTGTAACTTTGTGTGGTGTTTGAGTTGTCCGACTTTTTGTGTGGCCTTAAACGCACCAGTGGTTTAGTGCTATGCGTGTTGGTGACAGATGACAAGTTGGTTTTGGCCTGGTTTGTACGGCAGAAAATTACAAGTTTTTCGAGATAGAAGTGTTTTACTCATGTTTTTGGTGTGGTTATGTCCGAATATAAACAGTTTTGTTCAATAAAGTGATCGATATAATTCCTGTCCTCGAAGCATCTCGATAGACGTTACAATAATTGAACGGTGTTCAATTGAACGGTGTTGACGAACACCGTTAGGGCCGCTTGTTGTCACTGTCACTCAAAGTTGCATTGCAAAATTACATAGAATAAATATGTTTATTTTGTTTAGAATTCAGATGGGATTTGATTTGGTGCGCGGCATATATTTGCTGCGCGCAGCGGACGCTTGAGCAGTGCGCAATTGCGCAGGCACGCACCTTAGGTGAGGGGACGTTGCTTTGCAGTTCATGTCTTGTTGAAAACACGGCATTCCTCATCAACTTTTCTCTTTTTGGCGTCTCGGGTGTAAACCGTGCATCACTTGTCGCTGCATGTGCACCTTCACTCGCAGGTTACACACGGACACACGCCCATAAATAATACTTTTCAAAATAAAAGCAGCACAGTTGTATTGCGAGCAGGACATAGATGTTTTTTCAACTTTATTTTGTAATTGCAGTTGTTCACATTCACTCACAATCACGCATACGTCCACACGGAAGTAATACAAATAACGATTTTCAAAACAAAAGCAGCACCGTTGTATTGCACACTCGACATAGATACTTTTTTAAATTTATTTTGTAATTTATAATTGGCCTCACGCGGGTCGGACAGGGACGCACAAAGGGCCGGATGCGGCCCGCGGGCCGCAGAATGCCCAGGTCTGTTGTAGTGGGTATTAGGATTATCTCAAGGAGAGCATGTCCCAAATTCCAAGCTGCTGTTTTGAAGCATTTTTAAAAAAATAATGCACTTTGTGACTTCAATAATAAATATGGCAGTGCCATGTTGGCACTTTTTTCCATAACTGGAGTTGAAGTTGTTCTCTTATTTTGGAAAACCTTGTTTTTGATTGATTGATTGAAACTTGTATTAGTAGATTGCACAGTACAGTACATATTCCGTACAATTGACCACTAAATGGTAACACCCGAATAAGTTTTTCAACTTGTTTAAGTCGGGGTCCACGTTAATCAACTCACGGTAAAGTTACATAGTTGAATGCATCCAGCGGGGCATCACAATAAAATTTGGCATAATAATGTGTTAATTCCACGACTTTATATATCGGTATCGGTTGATATCGGAATCGGTAATTAAGAGTTGGACAATATCGGAATATCGGCAAAAAAGCCATTATCGGACATCTCTAATTTCAATCTATTAGTGGATAGAGTAATGCTCAATATTGACTGTATAAGTGTGTGACACTTATTAATCAATTCATGGTAAAGTTACATAGTTGAATGCATCCAGCGGGTCATCACAATAAAATTAGGCACAATAATGTGTTAATTCCACGACTTTATATATCGGTATCGGTTGATATCGGAATCGGTAATTAAGAGTTGGACAATATCGGAATATCGGCAAAAAAGCCATTATCGGACATCTCTAATTTCAATCTATTAGTGGATAGAGTAATGCTCAATATTGACTGTATAAGTGTGTGACACAAGACTGCAGAGGCAATGTAGGTTGGAAGAAGGACGCAAACAAAAGAGCGCAGTGACCCCTGAGCTGGGCGGCCATGAATAAAACAAGAGACACATGAGCAGCACATTCCAACTTTTGCACACTCCACCATTACAAAATCCATTCAAACACCCAATCAACGAGCAATCACTGACTAATGAGTCTCTTGCACAGCATTTGAAATGCAGTCTTTCTCTTAAAAATGTCCTATTTGTGACCTTCCGCAGTCGTCCACCTGGCTGTTCTTGCGCATTACTCACCTGAGCAGCCGTCTTTAACAAGCCAGCAGCAGCGCACAGTTCCTCACAGAGGCCCCTTGTATTGATGTTTTATTAACAAGGCCATAAATATTGAAAAGACACTTACTAATGAAGCCACGCGAAAAACTCCAGAGACTATTTACAGCGTGAGGGAATACTGCGACCTTGAATACGGCACCCTATACTTCTTCCTACCGTTCTTCTCTTTAATATCATTTCCTCACGCCGTGATTGGAATTGCCCTGCAGCTCCCCGTGCATGCGCACACGCTGTACCATGACAACACCTCCCGCTTTCTATGCTTCGCATGATCGATGGGATCAATGTATTGAAGAGGCTTGACATGCACGCCACCCCCTTTGAAAATATTAATCATAAATCACGGGCTCTGTCTTTAATGAGGGTTGTTTCTAGTGACAACACGGCAGGCGTGATGAATGCCTCCGAGGCTCGGCGTGGCATTATCACAAAGTCGAGCATGTGACCCCAGTGTTTCCCATACATTCTTTTCTTTATGGTGGCCTGCTACAAATGAATTTTGTGCGCCATAAATTGATTTGGCTTACACACATTCCTGCTATTTGTGGGATGGGTACCGATACTCAAAGGTGCCAATTTTCAATACCTTTGTGTGTGGTAATAAATATTAATTGTTTTATACAAACCCCATTTCCATATGAGTTGGGAAATTGTGTTAAATGTAAATATAAACAGAATACAATGATTTGCAAATCCTTTTCAACCCATATTCAGTTGAATATGCTACAAAGACAACATATTTGATGTTCAAACTCAAACTATTTTTTTTTGCAAATAATAATTAACTTAGAATTT
This sequence comes from Entelurus aequoreus, assembly GCF_033978785.1. Classification (NCBI taxonomy): domain Eukaryota; kingdom Metazoa; phylum Chordata; class Actinopteri; order Syngnathiformes; family Syngnathidae; genus Entelurus; species Entelurus aequoreus. Next base: position 13,219,265 of record NC_084753.1, on the reverse strand, counting down.
CATGGCTGCAACACGTGCCAAAGTAGTTGGGAAAGGGCATGTTCACCACTGTGTTACATGGCCTTTCCTTTTAACAACACTCAGTAAACGTTTGGGAACTGAGGAGACACATTTTTAAAGCTTCTCAGGTGGAATTCTTTCCCATTCTTGCTTGATGTACAGCTTAAGTTGTTCAACAGCCCGGGGGTCTCCGTTGTGGTATTTTAGGCTTCATAATGCGCCACACATTTTCAATGGGAGACAGGTCTGGACTACAGGCAGGCCAGTCTAGTACCCGCACTCTTTTACTATGAAGCCACGTTGATGTAACACGTGGCTTGGCATTGTCTTGCTGAAATAAGCAGGGGCGTCCATGGTAACGTTGCTTGGATGGCAACATATGTTGCTCCAAAACCTGTATGTACCTTTCAGCATCAATGGCGCCTTCACAGATGTGTAAGTTACCCATGTCTTGGGCACTAATACACCCCCATACCATCACAGATGCTGGCTTTTCAACTTTGCGCCTATAACAATCCGGCTGGTTATTTTCCTCTTTGGTCCGGAGGACACGACGTCCACAGTTTCCAAAAACAATTTGAAATGTGGACTCGTCAGACCACAGAACACTTTTCCACTTTGTATCAGTCCATCTTAGATGAGCTCAGGCCCAGCGAAGCCGACGGCGTTTCTGGGTGTTGTTGATAAAAGGTTTTCGCCTTGCATCGAAGAGTTTTAACTTGCACTTACAGATGTAGCGACCTACTGTAGTTACTGACAGTGGGTTTCTGAAGTGTTCCTGAGCCCATGTGGTGATATCCTTTACACTGATGTCGCTTGTCGATGCAGTACAGCCTGAGGGATCGAAGGTCACGGGCTTAGCTGCTTACGTGCAGTGATTTCTCCAGATTGTCTGAACTCTTTCATGATATTACGGACCGTAGATGGTGAAATCCCTAAATTCCTTGCAATAGCTGGTTGAGAAAGGTTTTTCTTAAACTGTTCAACAATTTACTCACGCATTTGTTGACAAAGTGGTGACCCTCGCCCCATTCTTGTTTGTGAATGACTGAGCATTTCATGGAATCTACTTTTATACCCAATCATGGCACCCACCTGTTCCCAATTTGCCTGTTCACCTGTGGGATGTTCCAAATAAGTGTTTGATGAGCATTCCTCAACTTTATCAGTATTTATTGCCACCTTTCCCAACTTCTTTGTCACGTGTTGCTGGCATCAAATTCTAAAGTTAATGATTTGCAAAAAAAAAAAAGTTTATCAGTTTGAACATCAAATATGTTGTCTTTGTAGCATATTCAACTGAATATGGGTTGAAAATTATTTGCAAATCATTGTATTCCGTTTATATTTACATCTAACACAATTTTCCAACTCATATGGAAACGGGGTTTGTAATAAAATTGTATTTTTAATGCATTGCACCGGAGGCGGGCGAATCGCTGTGTGAGCAACAATAACGCTAATTGGATTATTAGCGTCACGTCGCAGGCAAACGATGGCGGTTGAGGGATTAAGGGAAGTTTTTTTAAATGCTTAACCCGTCGCAACAACTCAATTATTTGTTTAAATGTGCACACCAACGCAGCTTTGCCCTGCAACTTGTGGCGTGTGTTGGTTTTTACGCGCAGGAGCATTTCCGGGAACAAGCGGGAGGATGCCTTGGGAACGGTGATGTCACGGCCAGAGCGCACACCAGTGCGCATTCATGTGTGAGCTGCGCTGGGCGCATCTTCGGGAGCGTGCTAGGCGCGTGTCAGTCCGGCTGCAGCAAGCAGCTGCAATCAATCGCCAGCAATCAGCGCACCTGTAACTGATCAGAGGACCTGCATTCATAAGCCTGCACAACCTGCTATCCCGCGCCAGAACGTAGTCATCTGTTCCCATACAGTAAGCCGGAGTCAAGCTCTATGCGCACTCTTTGCTCTCTGTGTTTTCTCTCCCGTCGTGTTCATTGTCTCGTGTCCTCCTTGTCGTCCCTGCGGCCTGCCCTCGTTCCCACGTCACAAGCTGTGTGTCTCGTCTTCCCGCGTTCCCTTTGCTTCCCGAGCTGCCTCTTGGATCTCAACCTCCCGCTTGGACACAGACCTTCGACGCTTCTCTATCGCCCCGACTTCCTGCCTGTCTCAAGGATCTACGATCCTGCTCTGCCCCTATCGGACTTCCGTCTCTCTTGCTCAACACTCATAGTAACACTCAGCAATGAATTTCCACTCATAGTCACACACAACACACTGTTTGATTAATTACACACTTCATGTTATTATTTATATATGTAGTATGTATATATATATTTATATATAAATAAATCTAGTGCTAAACGACACCCCTCCTGTCTGTGCCGTCTACTCCTTCTGTACACATAACAGGTGAGTTGTGTGGGTGTGTTCTGTGGTTAAAATGTTGGTCACTTTACGGCAGACCTGGGCACAATAAGGTCCGGGTGCCACATGCGGCCCGCTGAGCTTTTCAATCTGGCCCGCCGGACATTCCCAAATATATATTTTTTAGATCTTTAAGATGGAAACTGTAGCTGCCATTATGATGTGCAGTGATGTTTTCAAATGACCATAAGTCTTGAACTATACAAAGTATTTCAATGGTTGGAATCTGTGCTTTTGCATGATATACTAGTTACTAGAGATGCGCGGATAGGCAATTATTTCATCTGCAACCGCATCACAAAAGTCGTCATCCACCCGCCATCCACCCGAACTAACATTTTATCAAAACCACAACCGCCCGCCACCCGCCCGTTGTTATATATCTAATATAGACGATGCAAGGCAGTAGTGAGGTTAGAAAGCTTTTGCCTATGTGGGTAACAACATTTAACTATGTATATATATTTCCGAATTGGTTCAACCGCCACCCGCCCGAATCTATTTAAAATCTATATTTTTCGTCATGCATCCGCCCGACCCGCGGATTATCCGCGGACTCCGCGGTTGTGTCCGCAAACCGCGCATCTCTACTAGTTACTATGGTAATCTAAGTCACAGCAGCTCAGATGATGCACCAAGCAGTGTGGGGGGGGGGGAGCATTTCCACAGAGTGTTTCCAGAGAGGCCAGCCTGAAATGCGGGTGTCAGGGACAGACGTGGAAGGAGATTTTTACAACAAAGTTCCGAAGCTTAGTAATATATCAGATGTATCAGATTGGAGGTGTTTTTGTTGTTACCCTTTGTGTTCATATTTCGCTGTGTTTGTTGCATTTTTGTTGCGTTTCGCTTGATGGTAAAATATGTCGATCGAGAGGCGTTGTGACGTTCTTATGTTGTCAATATTCAGTGTTTTATCGTTCATAGTTAATATTGTAAATCCCACATTCTTTATTTTCATGTACATTCTGGGTGTGTCATTCAGTAAAAACGTAAAATTCCATTCTGTTTTTTAATGCGGTCTGTCATAATGTCTAAAATATGTTTTCAGCATTCAATCAGACATAATCCTAAAAATCAGATATACCGGCCCCCAGACACAATTTTTTCTCTAAATGTGGCACCGCCAAGTCAAAATAATTGTCCAGGCCTGCTCTACGGGTTGGAAGGGCACCAATGGCTAAAGTATTGTGTAAATTATTTTACAACATACTCTGGTCGAGTCTTCAATCACAGAATGATTAGCGGGCTCAATATTACGTTGTATTAATTACTAGAGAAGGTTAAAACATTTTTAACTTGTACAACATGTTAAGTTAAAGTACCCATGATTGTCACACACACACTAGGTGTGGTGAAATTAACCTCTGCATTTGACCCATCCCCTTGTTCCACCCCATGGGAGGTGAGGGGAGCAGTGAGCAGCAGCGGTGGCCGCGCTCGGGAATCATTTTGGTGATTTAACCCCCAATTCCAACCCTTGATGCTGAGTGCCAAGCAGGGAGGTAATGGGTCCCATTTTTATAGTCTTTGGTATGACTCGGCCGGGTTTTGAACTCACAACCTTCCGATCTCAGGGCGGACACTTTAACCATGTAATGTACAGAACACCAGAAGAATTTATTCAGATAAAAATATCACAGATTACAGCTGGCAATTTAGCTCTGTGTGTGTTTGTTAGTTATACACTACCGTTCAAAAGTTTGGGGTCACATTGAAATGTCCTTATTTTTGAAGGAAAAGCAGTGTACTTTTCAATGAAGATTATTTTAAACTAGTCTTAACTTTAAAGAAATACACTCTATACATTGCTAATGTGGTAAATGACTATTCTAGCTGCAAATGTCTGGTTTTTGGTGCAATATCTACATAGGTGTATAGAGGCCCATTTCCAGCAACTATCACTCCAGTGTTCTAATGGTACAATGTGTTTGCTCATTGGCCCAGAAGGCTAATTGATGATTAGAAAACCCTTGTGCAATCATGTTCACACATCTGAAAACACTTTAGCTCGTTACAGAAGCTACAAAACTGACCTTCCTTTGAGCAGATTGAGTTTCTGGAGCATCACATTTGTGGGGTCAATTGAACGCTCAAAAAGGCCAGAAAAAGAGAACTTTCATCTGAAACTCGACAGTCTATTCTTGTTCTTAGAAATGAAGGCTATTCCACAAAATTGTTTGGGTGACCCCAAACTTTTGAACGGTAGTATATGTAGCTGCTCAATTAGTACACCAGGTACCTTTCTCTTGTTAGAAGCCAAATTGAGCTTGAGAGCAGTTCAATTGATTTCAATAGAAATGTGCTTACACCGGCATCAGTACAGCTGCAAATTTCAAACACCTCCCTTCAGAATTTTCCCTACGCTCCCTACACATGCAGTAATCCCCTCCACCTCATCCTCCTCCATCCTTCCACCTACTTCTTCATCCCTCCAAGCTGCTGATGCAGGGAAACCCAGAACAACCACGGCTTAGCAGCACAATTCCGGGCTGTATCCTCGGACAAGCAGCGTGAATCCACAGAGAATACTCTGCTGGTTTATTGCACCGCAATCAAACAGGCGCAAGGATGGAATCATGGGAGGACCTGGCTAACATGGCTAGCAATGCAACTCTTCCTTTGCTAGGTTTTGGAGGTCGTCACGAAACGTGTTCAATCAGTGTTGGCGTTAACGCACTTTTTGTGTCTTTTTACGCATTGAAATCAGAAAGGACGCCCAATTCCAGAAGCCCGGGCGTCCCCAGGACGCGGATGTTTTTTTTTTTTTTTACTGCCCTGTTTGCTTGTTTTTTAAATTTGATCGATTATCGCTTTCCGCCGGTGTTTTGTTTATATTTGCCGGATCAAATTTCCGTCCCCGTTTATTGCGTTTTTATTGGTCGTAAATTTTGATTCGCCGAAAGTTTTATCAATGACAAATACTGCCTCAGTTGGCACTCGGACAACTTTACCGCGAGGGGCTGTCAAAAGAAAGACTTGATGGTAAACACTAAGGTGAGTGTAAAGTCAATCTTTTTAACTTCATCCTATGCCATGTCTTCAGTAAATTACTTGTTTTAATCTTTGTGAGTCCATGGAAACTTCACTTTTATCTCCCGCTGTATCGACATCGTTCGAGTACGCTTACAAAAAAGTGGGAACCCAAAAATTTACTCTGGGACCCCGTTTTTATTACTTGATGGGGTCCCTCGGACCCCATTTTGATAAATTCCTAGCGCCAACACTGTTCAATGTTCCCCCAGCTTCCTCTTATGCGATCAATCACCCAAAGGGATGATCAGAAAGATGCTCCAAGGCAGAGGTCATGGGTTAGCATTTGAAATGAATGTTGGGCTACTGGTCTACGGGACATGCACTCGGATTAGCCCAACAGTACTTGTCAGATCAAGAATGGAACATGACACATTGTTCACTAAGGCTGCATGTGCATTGCATAATTCAAGTGACCCAATTCCCACTTTTCCCGGTTCGGATGTCGTAAACAAAAATCAAAAACTTAGGAATTGTATTGTCACAAATCCGAATCAGTCAATGATCACATGTGGATACAAAACTTAATTGGATATCTGTCAGTGTGATGCAATGTAATTTAATAGAAATCGAACAATGTTTTTTTCAGGGCCAATAACGATTACCGTATTTTTCGGACTACAAGTCGCAGTTTTTTTCATAGTTTGGCCGGGGGTGCGACTTATACTCAGGAGCGACTTATGTGTGAAATTATTAACACATTACCTTAAAATATCAAATAATATTATTTAGCTCATTCACGTAAGAGACTAGACGTATAATATTTCATGGGATTTAGCGATTAGGAGTGACAGATTGTTTGGTAAACGTATAGCATGTTCTATATGTTATAGTTATTTGAATGACTCTTACCATAATATGTTACGTTAACATACCAGGCACGTTCTCAGTTGGTTATTTATGCCTCATATAACGTACACTTATTCAGCCTGTTGTTCACTATTCTTTATTTATTTTAAATTGCCTTTCAAATGTCTATTCTTGGTGTTGGGTTTTATCAAATACATTTCCCCCAAAAATGCGACTTATACTCCAGTGCGACTTATATATGTTTTTTTCTTTCTTTATAAAGCATTTTCGGCAGGTGCGACTTATACTCCGGTGCGACTTATACTCCGAAAAATACGGTATTAGTAGTCAAGGAGGCCGAAAAATAATATTTGGAGTGAAAGTTATTTAAACATGAATAGTATACGCCAGTACTGGACAAAACTCTGAGTTGTTTTTTTAACATTATTTTTTAGGAAACTTCAAACCAGGAGCGACAAGTTTTACGCGGCGCTAATGTTGTGGTCAATTTAGCGTCAACAAACATCTGGGGATTTCACAAACTCCTTGATTTACGTGTGTCAGACCCGCAGACGTGAGCACATCACCCCTATATTAGCGTCCCTTCACTGGCTCCCTGTGCGTTACAGAATCAATTTTAAACTCCTTTTATTTGTTTTTAAATGTCTAAACAACCTCGCGCCAACATATCTCTCCGACCTCCTTCAGCCTTACTGCCCCACCCGATCCCTAAGATCAGCCGATCAGCTGCTACTGACGGTCCCGGACACAAGGCTGAAGCTTAGAGGTGACAGAGCTTTCGCTGCTGCTGCTCCCAAGCTCTGGAACGACCTACCTCTGAGTGTTAGACAAGCCTCCTCTCTTCCTGTTTTCTAAATCTCTCTTAAAAACATACTTTTATTCCATGGCTTTTAACACTGAGTGATATCCATCCTGCAATGGCGCCCCATAATACACCTGCTGTGAACCTGTTTTTATTTTTTTATATTTTATTTATTTATTTTTTATCGTGTTCTGTTTGTGTTGTGTTGTGTTTGCTCGGTTCTTGTATTATCTTTTAACCTGCCCATTGTACAGCACTTTGGCTACCCCTGTGGTAAATTTTAAATGTGCTTTATAAATAAAGTTGATTTGATTTGTCTAAGAAGAGCATCTACATTTGCAATTTAAAATATGGGAAATTGGTTAAAAAAATGATGGCATTTCTCTACATCACAATAACTCGCCAATTTCATAGCAGTTTATGGATTTAATACGTTGTAAGGTTTCCTCACGTTGAAATACTGCAAACATTTAAGTAAAAACAATTCTGGGCTCCTTCACGAAGTTTATAAGTGACATTTTATAAGCTGGCTGATATAATTTCTTCCTGGATGTTACAGAAAGATGTTTTCAACTCAACTCTCTCGTCTGAGCTGCACATTAAGAGTGTTACTAAAACAGCCTTCTTTCATCTCTGTAATATTGCAAAATTTGTCCACTAATGACGCAGACACCATAATTCATGCGTTTGTTACGTATTGTCTTGATTACTGTAACATATTATTTTCGGGTCTCTCCATGTCCAGCATTTAAATATTGCAGTTGGTACAAAATGTGGCTGTTCCGACTTTTGACGAGGACACTAAAATGTAATCATATTACGTCTATACTGGCCCACCTGCATTGGCTCCCAGCACACTTAAAATGTGGTTTTAAAGTTTTGCTGCTCACGTACAAAATACTAAATGGTCTCGCAGTGACGCTTGGACCGCAGGTTAGCGGTCGTTGTCGTGACTTCAAGGTGCAGAAGACAGCGGGCAGGTAAAAGGTATTTAATATAAAAAAAACAACTAAAGACTAGTGCAGCTTTGAGTACACCTGAAGCACAGGGAAAGCTATGCAATACAAAAACTAAACTAAACAGGCTACGCATTAAACTACACAGAATGCTCAGGTCAGCAACCGTTTACATACGAACAGCATACAAAACAAGGTTCCAACCAAGACCGCAGCAACAGCGGAACCTAAAGAGACTATATTGCAAACTGAGAACAGGTGCGCTGGCAGACAAAGTAAAGGTGCTGCTAAGACCAAAAACAGGAAGTGGAAACAAGAAAATAAGACACTCGACAGGATCTAAAACACCAAACATATGAAAACGCCAACAAAACTAAAACAAGGCATGACCAACAAAACAAGTCATGATCTGCAGCCACATGTTATGGCACTAACACCGTCTTATCTTGTTGATTGTATTGTGCCGTATGTTCTGTCCCGAAATCTGCCTTCCAAAAATGGCAGCTTATTAGTAACTCCCAGAGCCCTAAAATCAAGTCTGCAGGCTCTAGGGCAGTGTTTCTTAACCTGGGTTCGATCGAACACTAGGGGTTCGGTGAGTCGGCCTCAGGGGTTCGGCGGAGCCTCCGCCCCGGAGGTAAAGACACATCCGACTTATCGTGTAGATAAAAACTTCTCCCTATTGGCGTATTATGGATACCCCCAAACAATGTTCCCTCTAATTTTCCATCTGATTTGCAGGTTGTGTGATTGATCGATTGAAACTTTTACTAGCAGATTGCAAAGGAAGAGAATACATTAAAAGAAACAGTACAGTTTACACAGTACAGTACATATTCCGTACAATTGACCACTAAATGGTAACACCCGAATAAGTTTTTCAACTTGTTTAAGTCGGGATCCACA